>NW_027067961.1:0-7809 GCF_032884065.1 Artemia franciscana
CCGGTCGTCATTTATATTCCCTGTGTCCCGGTCGTCATTTGTGTCCCGGTGTCCCGGTATGTAATTTCATCAGTTGACAAACATGACGTCAGTCGACAAACAACTTCATGACGCATACAGCTCAATCCTTATAATGACGTCAGTCGACAAACATGACGTCACTCGACACACACACACAGACAACTTATTTTTATATATATAGATATATATATATATATATATATATATATATATATATATATATATATATATATATATATATATATATATATATATATATATATATATATATATATATATATATATATATATATATATATATATATATATATATATATATATATATATACATTTATATATGTATAAATATATATATATATATATATATATATATATATATATATATATATATATATATATATATATATATATAAATATATATATATATATATATATATATATATATATATATATATATATATATATATATATATATATATATATATATATATATAAATATATATATATATATATATATATATATATATATATATATATATATATATATATATATATATATATATATATATATATATATATATATATATATATATATATATATATATATATATATATATATTATATATATATATATATACCAGCTGTTGGGGTGGCGCTTCGCGCGACCCCAACACCTAGTTGGTGGGGCGCTTTGCAGCCCCCCGAAGCCCCCCCCGCGCGCGTAAGTCGTTACGCGCCATATTAGTTACGCGCCATTGTAGTTGTGTC
Organism: Artemia franciscana; assembly: GCF_032884065.1. NCBI lineage: Eukaryota > Metazoa > Arthropoda > Branchiopoda > Anostraca > Artemiidae > Artemia > Artemia franciscana. Next base: position 790 of record NW_027067961.1, read on the forward strand.
CCTGTGTCCCACCTGTGAATATAGATAGATTTATATATGTGTTTCAAACTACGTAAAAATTGCGAATATACAACATTCTTAGCTTTCCCATTGTCTGTGCATATACAAAGCCGTATGTACTAATAATGACGTCATATACAAACGCTCTTTTTACAAACAAACAAACATGCATACACAAAACTCGTTTTTATATAGATAGATAGATAGATAGATACAATACAAATTAACTGCGTAAAACTTGCGAATATACAATATTCTTCGCTGTCCAATTGTCACTGCATATAAATAGATTGTCAGGTTTACCGACCCTCGAACATGCAACGTACAATTGTCCATGGGAAAAACAATCAGTATTAAGATCTATACCACATTTTTCTAATGATTGACCTTGAGCTTTGTTAAAGGTGATTGCAAATGCTTATCGAATTGGGAATTGCAATCTTTTAAATTGAAAAGGCACATCCGTTGGAATCATGGGAATGCGAGGAATAAGAACAGCCTCACCCTCAAAAGGCCCTGTCAAGATTGTGGCCTCTATTAGGTTTTCCATTGTTTTTTTTTACGGCAAGTCGCGTGCCATTGCAAAGCTTTGGTGGGTTGATATTTCTTAAAAGCATTATTGGTACGCCTATTTTGAGTTGTAGCACGTGTGGTGGAAACCCTGAAAGATCCACGGAATTTAAAAATTCAGATGGATAATTAACCGAGTCATTTGGTTCCAAAACTGTGTCGACTGACTTGTAAAGGACCGCCTGGTCTCGAATCTTGGTCAAAACAATATTGTTGATTTCTTGGACGTCTATATTTTTGGGTGCGAGAATCGCTCTTTCACTTAGCCATTTATTATTTTTATAATTTTTTAGAATATTCGGAAATACTTTTTCAATCAATTCATTTTTGGACGTCACTAAATTACAGAAATCAGCAGGTAGTTGTATACGTCCTGAAATTGAGTCTACTGGGTGCTTTCCGTTTCCAATTGCCAGCAATTGATCTGAAAATGTTTGACCAGAGTCATCGTTTTGCAATCGGACACTTATATTTGTAGTTAATTTTGATGTTTTTACGTGTGCCCATAAATTAGAATTTTTCAGGCAAGCATTCATTTTGTTTGCAGGAGTTGATCTAGGTATTATAGGTAATGTTTGCCTGAAATCTCCCGCAAGCAATATTAATGTGCTGCCAAAGGGTTTCGACTTCCCTCGCAAATCTTTCAAGCATTGATCCAGAGCCTCGAGCGATTTTTTGTGTGCCATTGTGCACTCATCCCAAATAATAAGTTTGCATTGCTGCAATGCTTTACCCATCCCAGATGATTTGGAAATATTACACGTGGGAAATTCTGTAGAATGCAAATTCAGAGGCAATTTCAAAGCGGAATGAACAGTTCTTCCACCAGGCAGCAATGTTGCGGCTATTCCGGACGACGCAATTGCCAATGCTATATCATTTTTTGATCAATTGATGCCAGAATCAGTTTTATCACAAACGTTTTACTAGTACCTCCTGGTGCATCCAAAAAGAAAATTTCTCCAACGTTGTTATCGACACAATGCATTATCGTATCATAAATGTCTTTTTGTTCCGACGTTAACTTGGAAATGTTATTTTGTACATACGACAATAGATCACTCGTACTGTAACTTTGTTCACGATCCAATTCTACACATGTCGAAACAGCAGCGATACGGTTAGGTGAAGGCATTCCCAAATCCTGAAGAGGTTTGTTTGCCATACGTACGCACGAATCTTCTATAATAACTAAAGTGCAGCTATAAATTTCTAATGTAAAATCAAAAGTCATATTTGACGTCTCTAACCGTTTTCGATGGAGTATATCTCCTGACATTTTTGACTTATATTTTTCCCATAACTCTGTAGGAGCTGATGGAGAGCAAGTTGTTAAAATGATGCCAAACAATGCACGAATTTGACTTGGGGTTGATGTTTTGCACGCGTCATTGATGCAGTTATCCCAGTGTTGGTCATTCTCCAATAAATTCAGAGCTTGGCATGCACTACGGTAAGTGTCATGTATAGTACCGTTTACAGTTCTCAAATACTCAAAGGATGTCGGACCGGGTACATTCACCAAAAGCAGGCGTAGAAAGAAGCATTCATGTTGATTGGGGTGAACGGTGTAGAGTCTTCCTATCGTGGTATCTTTGAAGATGGTAGGTTGGCCGTCGACTGAATTACCCTGTTTTCGACGTTCAAATACTTTATTTTTAGTATTCCACGTGTAATACGAAGGCACTTCAGTATACAGCAGTTTTTTTGCAAAAGAATCATTTTTGCAAAGCGAAAAGAAACCGGTTAACTTTGTATCCGGTGGATTCAGGGCTCTTTGTTGAACGTTGGTTTCCGAAAAATAAACACGTTGACCATTCTGTAAATGTACCGCTAAGTGAACAACAGCTGGACTACGTTCATGTATCGGAAATGAAAGAATTCGCCAAACAGCTTCATTACTGCTCATGTATCTTCCAGCCTGATATTGTACGATTTCGTCGATATCTTTGATTTCGGGCTGCAAGCCAAAAACTGCCATGTCACTGCCTTTGTTGACGTATTTACATATGTATTTGATTGCCTTTACGGAGTTACAGTATTCAACGTTTATGTGTGCATTAAATGTTTTTGATAATAATGGGGTATATGGTGGAATATGGAATATGGAGGACCCACTGGTTATCTACTTCGATGGATGTACCGTTACGCTTCTTTATTATTGCTGTTTTACCGCCATCTTCAGTAGATCTTCTTCTATATTGTGGGTAACCATCATTGCCAGTAATTGTGTTGGATACTAAAAGTCGAGGATATTGCTCTGTGCACCTTCCTTTGGCCATGCATGGTGAATTTTCGTTCAGTGCACCGCAAGGTCCATGTATCATATTTTTTACAATAATATCATGTAACCCCTTATCGACATTTTCATCAGGTATTTCAGCGGAAATCACATCATCAATTTCGTTCGAAGTAATTTTTTTATGTAGCCAGATTAGTATATGTGCGTGTGGCAAACCTCGTTTTTGCCATTCCACTGAGTACATCCAGCATCGCACTGACCCAAACACTTCAAGTTTTACTATGTAGTTTATCAGTGATTTCAACTTTTGCCGGAAGACACGGGCCGTAATGTCATGTCTATGAACCGTCGATTGTCCTTGAAGTAAAAGCTGCAGTATCTCGTCCCAAGATTGATTACATGTAAATGTAATAAATAAATCTTTCAGCGGAAATCACATCATCAATTTCGTTCGAAGTAATTTTTTTATGTAGCCAGATTAGTATATGTGCGTGTGGCAAACCTCGTTTTTGCCATTCCACTGAGTACATCCAGCATCGCACTGACCCAAACACTTCAAATTTTACTATGTAGTTTATCAGTGATTTCAACTTTTGCCGGAAGACACGGGCCGTACGTAATGTCATGTTTATGAACCGCCGATTGTCCTTGAAGTAAAAGCTGCAGTATCTCGTCCCAAGATTGATTACATGTAAATGTAATAAATAAATCTGGACGACCATAGAGACGAACATAGGCAATAGCATCTTGAGCATATTCATGCATATGACGGGTACTGCCAGCATATGAAGAAGGTAAAATTGTTAATCTTCCAACGTTTGTGGTATTACCGTCATTTATAACTACATCTCGCAAATGAATGTATTGTTCAGAGCGGAGCTTGGTCTGATTCAGGCGGATATATAGCAAACGTTCTGATTCAATTTTAGCATACATATCAACGACGAATTGGTGAAACAATTCACGGCATTTTAAAATATAATTTTCTTCATCCTGCCGAATCATTATTCTATAGGAATAATAATGCATTGCACTGCATTTCTTATTCATTTCTTTGTTAGTGGCTGGATTCATCAATTTAATATTAAAGTGATAGCCGTCGGCTCCATCCCAAAAAATGATAGGATATTGTAGGGCATCGTAGCATCGATGAGTTTCAGCAATTCTTAACAACTGAGCGTTTTGTTTATGGAGAATAATATCTCGAGGTAAAAACTGATCACCGACCATAACGATTGCCACTTCGTCAATAGTTGGAGCATTGTATCTACGCACATGTTGGCCAGGAGGCGTTTTGTCAGCGGAAATAACAATTTTATGCGTATCAGTAGGCATCAAATCGATGGCTGTTTTGAACAGACGCACTAAATCAGGTTTGAACAGCAAGAAATAAGGCTTGCTGCTGATAGAGAAAGTAAGAAAAGAAAGCGTGCTGAGGAATCAGAGCAACCTGAAAGTTATCGCCTGGCATTCAGGTACAACCCAGTCGATGATTATAGCTTGAGTAGATGTGTTCAAATCGGGACAATGTCTAAAATTTGTCCCTATTGCAAGGCCTTGAAATTCAATGGTGAAACAATGGGAATGTGTTGCGCCTCAGGAAAAGTTAAACTTCCTCTATTGGCTGCACCACCAGAGCCATTGAAGACTTTCCTTACTGGAACTACGTCAGAATCTAAGCGTTTTTTGTCAAAAATCAGACAATACAACTCATGTTTCCAAATGACGTCGTTTGGAGCCCAAATCGAAAATCCAGATCAATTTATGTCTACTTTCAAAGTAAAAGGGCAAATTTATCATAAAGCAGGGTCCCTTCTACCATTCTCAGGCGAGAATCATAAATTTTTACAATTGTACTTCATCAGTGATAAAAATTCTGAATTGAATGCACGTTGCGAAATTTCTCCCAACGTTGAAAGGACAATCGTTTCCCAATTGCAACATCTTTTCCACGAAAATAATAATTTAGTGCGTCTGTTCAAAACAGCCATCGATTTGATGCCTACTGATACGCATAAAATTGTTATTTCCGCTGACAAAACGCCTCCTGGCCAACATGTGCGTAGATACAATGCTCCGACTATCGACGAAGTGGCAATCGTTATGGTCGGTGATCAGTTTTTACCTCGAGATATTATTCTTCATAAGCGAAACGCTCAGTTGTTAAGAATTGCTGAAACTCATCGATGCTACGATGCCCTACAATATCCTATCATTTTTTGGGATGGAGCCGACGGCTATCACTTTAATATTAAATTGATGAATCCAGCCACTAACAAAGAAATGAATAAGAAATGCAGTGCAATGCATTATTATTCCTATAGACTAATTATTCGGCAGGATGAAGAAAATTATATTTTAAAATGCCGTGAACTGTTTCACCAATTCATCGTGGATATGTATGCTAAAATTGAATCAGAACGTTTGCTATATATCCGCCTGAATCAGACCAAGCTCCTCTCTGAACAATACATTCATTTGCGAGATGCAGTTATAAATGACGGTAATACCACAAACGTTGGAAGATTAACAATTTTACCTTCGTCATATGCTGGCAGTCCCTGTCATATGCATGAATATGCTCAAGATGCTATTGCGTATGTTTGTTTCTATGGTCGTCCAGATTTATTTATTACTAATGCGTGTCCGATTGCAAAACGGTGACTCTGGTCAAACATTTTCAGATCAATTGCTGGCAATGGGAAACGGAAAGCTCCCAGTAGACTCAATTTCAGGACGTATACAACTACCTGCTGATTTCTGTAAGCCACAATCTTGACAGGGCCTTTTGAGGGTGAGGCTGTTCTTATTCCTCGCATTCCCATGATTCCAACGGATCTGCCTTTTCAATTTAAAAGATTGCAATTCCCAATTCGATTAGCATTTGCAATCACCATTAACAAAGCTCAAGGTCAATCATTAGAAAAATGTGGTATTGATCTTAATACTGATTGTTTTTCCCATGGACAATTGTACGTTGCATGTTCGAGGGTCGGTAAACCTGACAATCTATTTATATGCAGCGACAATTGGACAGCGAAGAATGTTGTATATTCGCAATTTTTACGCAGTTAATTTGTATTTTGGAACCAAATGAAGCGGTTAATTATCCACCTGAATTTTTAAATTCCATAGATCCTTCAGGGTTTCCACCACACGTGCTACAACTAAAAATAGGCGTATCAATAATACTTTTAAGAAATATCAACCCACCAAAGCTTTGCAATGGCACGCGACTTGCCGTAAAAAAAAACAATGGAAAACCTAATAGAGGCCACAATCTTGACAGGGCCTTATGAGGGTGAGGCTGTTCTTATTCCTCGCATTCCCATGATTCCAACGGATCTGCTTTTTCAATTTAAAAGATTGCAATTCCCAATTCGATTAGCATTTGCAACCACCATCAACAAAGCTCAAGGGCAATCACTAGAAAAATGCGGTATAGATCTTAATACAGATTGCTTTACCAATGTACAATTGTATGTTGCATCTTTGAGGGTCGGTAAACCTGACAATCTATTTATACGCACAGACAATGGGACAGCGAAGACTGTTGTATATTCACAAGTTTTACGTTGTTAATTTGTATTGTATCTATCTATCTATCTATCTATATAAAAACGAGTTGTGTGCATGCATGTTTGTTTGTTTGTAAAAAGAGCGTTTGCATATGACGTCATTATTAGTACATACGGCTTTGTATATGGACAGACAATGGGAAAGCCAAGAATGTTGTATATTCGCAATTTTTACGTAGTTTGAAACACATATATAAATCTATCTATATTCACAGGTGGGACACAGGGACACAACTACAATGGCGCGTAACTAATATGGCGCGTAACGACTTACGCGTGCGGGGGGGCTTGGGGGGGCGCGAAGCGCCCCACCAACTAAGTGTTGGGGTGGCGCGAAGCGCCACTCCAACAGTTAGTATATATATATATATATATATATATATATATATATATATATATATATATATATATATATATATATGAAGAGTCAATCATAGCCCTCACCCAAAGTTTCTACAACTGCCTGTTCAATTTTTGATCCCGTGGGTGGGGGAAACATCTGTAATATATCGCTCTTTACTAAGTCAACGCCGATTCGATCTTTATTATGCTAAATTCGGTTAAAAAAGCGGTACAATTTAACTAGTATGCAGATAATTATTTTGGTTGGTGTAGGGGACATTCTTTGAG
>NW_027067962.1:0-7800 GCF_032884065.1 Artemia franciscana
AAATGGTAAAGAATGTGATTAAAGGCTCTTTTCCTATTTCAAAAGTTTTAGTTTTCGAAGGTAATAGCTATGTCTGTGGAAAAAATGAAGATATTAGACTATTTTATGATTGCACATGGTAAAAAATGTGATTAAAGATCTTATCCTATTTCAAAAGTTTTAGTTTTCGAGGGTAATAGCTACGTATGTTGAAAAACTGAAGATATTAGACTATTTTATGATTGCAAATGGTAAAGAATGTGATTAAAGGCTCTTTTCCTATTTCAAAAGTTTGAGTTTTCGAGGGTAATAGCTACGTATGTTGAAAAAATGAAGATATTAGACTATTTTATGATTGCACATGGTAAAGAATGTGATTAAAGGCTCTTTTCCTATTTCAAAAGTTTTAGTTTTCGAGGGTAATAGCTACGTATGTTGAAAAATGAAGATATTAGACTATTTTATGATTGCAAATGGTAAAGAATGTGATTAAAGGCTCTTTTCCTATTTCAAAAGTTTGAGTTTTCGAGGGTAATAGCTACGTATGTTGAAAAAATGAAGATATTAGACTATTTTATGATTGCACATGGTAAAGAATGTGATTAAAGGCTCTTTTCCTATTTCAAAAGTTTTAGTTTTCGAGGGTAATAGCTACGTATGTTGAAAAAAGGAAGATATTAGACTATTTTATGATTGAAAATGGTAAAGAATGTGATTAAAGGCTCTTTTCCTATTTCAAAAGTTTTAGTTTTCGAGGGTAATAGCTACGTATGTTAAAAAAATGAAGATATTAGACTATTTTATGATTGCAAATGGTAAAGAATGTGATTAAAGGCTCTTTTCCTATTTCAAAAGTTTTAGTTTTCGAGGGTAATAGCTATGTCTGTGGAAAAAATGAAGATATTAGACTATTTTATGATTGCACATGGTAAAGAATGTGATTAAAGCTCTTATCCTATTTCAAAAGTTTTAGTTTTCGAGGGTAATAGCTACGTATGTTGAAAAACTGAAGATATTAGACTATTTTATGATTGCAAATTGTAAAGAATGTGATTAAAGGCCCTTTTCCTATGTCAAAACTTTTAGTTTTCGAGGGTAATAGCTACGTATGTTGACAAAATGAAGCTATTGGACAATTTTATGATTGCTCAGGTAAAGAATGTGATTAAAGGCTCTTTTCCTATTTAAAAAGTTTTAGTTTTCGAGGGTAATAGCTATATATGTTGAAAAAATGAAGATATTAGACTATTTTATGATTGCAAATGGTAAAGAATGTGATTAAAGGCTCTTTTCCTATGTCAAAAGTTTTAGTTTTCGAAGGTAATAGCTACGTATGTTGAAAAAATGAAGATACTAGACTATTTTATGATTGCAAATGGTAAAAAATGTGATTAAAGGCTCTTTTCTATTTCAAAAGTTTTAGTTTTCGAGGGTAATAGCTACGTATATTGAAAAAAAAATGAAAATATTAGACTATTTTATGATTGCAAATGGTAAAGAATGTGATTAAAGGCTCTTTTCCTATGTCAAAAGTTTTGTTTTCGAGGGTAATAGCTACGTATGTTGAAAAAATGAAGATATTAGACTATTTTATGATTGCAAATGGTAAAGAATGTGATTAAAGGCTCTTTTCCTATTTCAAAAGTTTTAGTTTTCGAGGGTAATAGCTGCGTATGTTGAAAAAATGAAGATATTAGAATATTTTATGATTGCAAATGGTAAAGAATGTGATTAAAGGCTCTTTTCCTATGTCAAAAGTTTTAGTTTTCGAGGGTAATAGCTACGTATGTTGAAAAATGAAGATATTAGACTATTTTATGATTGCAAATGGTAAAGAATGTGATTAAAGGCTCTTTTCCTATTTCAAAAGTTTGAGTTTTCGAGGGTAATATCTACGTATGTTGAAAAAATGAAGATATTAGACTATTTTATGATTGCACATGGTAAAGAATGTGATTAAAGGCTCTTTTCCTATTTCAAAGGTTTTAGTTTTCGAGGTAATAGCTACGTATGTTGAAAAAATGAAGATATTAGACTATTTTATGATTGCAAATGGTAAAGAATGTGATTAAAGGCTCTTTTCCTATTTCAAAAGTTTTAGTTTTCGAGGGTAATAGCTACGTATGTTGAAAAAATGAAGATATTAGACTATTTTATGATTGCAAATGGTAAAGAATGTGATTAAAGGCTCTTTTCCTATTTCAAAAGTTTTAGTTTTTCGAGGGTAATAGCTACGTATGTTGAAAAAATGAAGATATTAGACTATTTTATGATTGCAAATGGTAAAGAATGTGATTAAAGGCTCTTTTCCTATTTCAAAAGTTTTAGTTTTCGAGGGTAATAGCTGTGTATGTTGAAAAAATGAAGATATTAGACTATTTTATGATTGCAAATGGTAAAGAATGTGATTAAAGGCTCTTTTCCTATGTCAAAAGTTTTAGTTTTCGAGGGTAATAGCTACGTATGTTGAAAAATGAAGATATTAGACTATTTTATGATTGCAAATGGTAAAGAATGTGATTAAAGGCTCTTTTCCTATTTCAAAAGTTTTAGTTTTCGAGGGTAATAGCTACGTATGTTGAAAAAATGAAGATATTAGACTATTTTATGATTGCAAATGGTAAAGAATGTGATTAAAGGCTCTTTTCCTATTTCAAAAGTTTAGTTTTCGAGGGTAATAGCTACGTATGTTGAAAAAATGAAGATATTAGACTATTTTATGATTGCAAATGGTAAAGAATGTGATTAAAGGCTCTTTTCCTATTTCAAAAGTTTTAGTTTTCGAGGGTAATAGCTTTGTCTGTGGAAAAAATGAAGATATTAGACAATTTATGATTGCACATGGTAAAGAATGTGATTAAAGGCTCTTTTCCTATTTCAAAAGTTTTAGTTTTCGAGGGTAATAGCTACGTATGTTGAAAAAATGAAGATATTAGACTATTTTATGATTGCAAATGGTAAAGAATGTGATTAAAGGCTCTTTTCCTATTTAAAAAATTTTAGTTTTCGAGGGTAATAGCTACGTATTAAAGGCTCTTTTCCTATTTCAAAAGTTTTAGTTTTCGAGGGTAATAGCTACGTATGTTGAAAAAATGAAGATATTAGACTATTTTATGATTGCAAATGGTAAAGAATGTGATTAAAGGCTCTTTTCCTATGTCAAAAGTTTTAGTTTTCGAGGGTAATAGCTACGTATGTTGAAAAAAAAATGAAGATATTAGACTATTTTATGATTGCAAATGGTAAAGAATGTGATTAAAGGCTCTTTTCCTATGTCAAAAGTTTTAGTTTTCGAGGGTAATAGCTACGTATGTTGAAAAAATGAAGATATTAGACTATTTTATGATTGCAAATGGTAAAGAATGTGATTAAAGGCTCTTTTCCTATGTCAAAAGTTTTAGTTTTCGAGGGTAATAGCTACGTATGTTGAAAAAATGAAGATATTCGACAATTTTATGATTGCACATGGTAAAGAATGTGATTAAAGGCTCTTTTCCTATTTCAAAAGTTTTGGTTTTCGAGGGTAATAGCTACGTATGTTGAAAAAATGAAGATATTAGACTATTTTATGATTGCAAATGGTAAAAAATGTGATTAAAGGCTCTTTTTCTATATCAAAAGTTTTAGTTTTCGAGGGTAATAGCTACGTATGTTGAAAAAATGAAGATATTAGACTATTTTATGATTGCACATGGTAAAGAATGTGATTAAAGGCTCTTTTCCTATTTCAAAAGTTTAGTTTTCGAGGGTAATAGCTATGTCTGTGGAAAAAATGAAGATATTAGACTATTTTATGATTGCACATGGTAAAGAATGTGATTAAAGGCTCTTTTCCTATTTCAAAAGTTTTAGTTTTCGAGGGTAATAGCTACGTATGTTGAAAAAATGAAGATATTAGACAATTTTATGATTGCACATGGTAAAGAATGTGATTAAAGGCTCTTTTCCTATTTCAAAAGTTTTAGTTTTCGATGGTAATAGCTACGTATGTTGAAAAAATAAAGATATTAGACTATTTTATGATTGCAAATGGTAAAGAATGTGATTAAAGGCTCTTTTCCTATTTCAAAAGTTTTAGTTTTCGAAGGTAATAGCTATGTCTGTGGAAAAAATGAAGATATTAGACTATTTTATGATTGCACATGGTAAAAAATGTGATTAAAGATCTTATCCTATTTCAAAAGTTTTAGTTTTCGAGGGTAATAGCTACGTATGTTGAAAAACTGAAGATATTAGACTATTTTATGATTGCAAATGGTAAAGAATGTGATTAAAGGCTCTTTTCCTATTTCAAAAGTTTGAGTTTTCGAGGGTAATAGCTACGTATGTTGAAAAAATGAAGATATTAGACTATTTTATGATTGCACATGGTAAAGAATGTGATTAAAGGCTCTTTTCCTATTTCAAAAGTTTTAGTTTTCGAGGGTAATAGCTACGTATGTTGAAAAATGAAGATATTAGACTATTTTATGATTGCAAATGGTAAAGAATGTGATTAAAGGCTCTTTTCCTATTTCAAAAGTTTGAGTTTTCGAGGGTAATAGCTACGTATGTTGAAAAAATGAAGATATTAGACTATTTTATGATTGCACATGGTAAAGAATGTGATTAAAGGCTCTTTTCCTATTTCAAAAGTTTTAGTTTTCGAGGGTAATAGCTACGTATGTTGAAAAAAGGAAGATATTAGACTATTTTATGATTGAAAATGGTAAAGAATGTGATTAAAGGCTCTTTTCCTATTTCAAAAGTTTTAGTTTTCGAGGGTAATAGCTACGTATGTTAAAAAAATGAAGATATTAGACTATTTTATGATTGCAAATGGTAAAGAATGTGATTAAAGGCTCTTTTCCTATTTCAAAAGTTTTAGTTTTCGAGGGTAATAGCTATGTCTGTGGAAAAAATGAAGATATTAGACTATTTTATGATTGCACATGGTAAAGAATGTGATTAAAGCTCTTATCCTATTTCAAAAGTTTTAGTTTTCGAGGGTAATAGCTACGTATGTTGAAAAACTGAAGATATTAGACTATTTTATTATTGCAAATTGTAAAGAATGTGATTAAAGGCCCTTTTCCTATGTCAAAACTTTTAGTTTTCGAGGGTAATAGCTACGTATGTTGACAAAATGAAGCTATTGGACAATTTTATGATTGCTCAGGGTAAAGAATGTGATTAAAGGCTCTTTTCCTATTTCAAAAGTTTTAGTTTTCGAGGGTAATAGCTATATATGTTGAAAAAATGAAGATATTAGACTATTTTATGATTGCAAATGGTAAAGAATGTGATTAAAGGCTCTTTTCCTATGTCAAAAGTTTTAGTTTTCGAAGGTAATAGCTACGTATGTTGAAAAAATGAAGATACTAGACTATTTTATGATTGCAAATGGTAAAAAATGTGATTAAAGGCTCTTTTCTATTCAAAAGTTTTAGTTTTCGAGGGTAATAGCTACGTATATTGAAAAAAAAATGAAAATATTAGACTATTTTATGATTGCAAATGGTAAAGAATGTGATTAAAGGCTCTTTTCCTATGTCAAAAGTTTTGTTTTCGAGGGTAATAGCTACGTATGTTGAAAAAATGAAGATATTAGACTATTTTATGATTGCAAATGGTAAAGAATGTGATTAAAGGCTCTTTTCCTATTTCAAAAGTTTTAGTTTTCGAGGGTAATAGCTACGTATGTTGAAAAAATGAAGATATTAGACTATTTTATGATTGCAAATGGTAAAGAATGTGATTAAAGGCTCTTTTCCTATTCAAAAGTTTTAGTTTTCGAGGGTAATAGCTACGTATGTTGAAAAAATGAAGATATTAGACTATTTTATGATTGCAAATGGTAAAGAATGTGATTAAAGGCTCTTTTCCTATTTCAAAAGTTTTAGTTTTCGAGGGTAATAGCTACGTATGTTGAAAAAATGAAGATATTAGACTATTTTATGATTGCACATGGTAAAGAATGTGATTAAAGGCTCTTTTCCTATTTCAAAAGTTTTAGTTTTCGAGGTAATAGCTACGTATGTTGAAAAAATGAAGATATTAGACTATTTTATGATTGCAAATGGTAAAGAATGTGATTAAAGGCTCTTTTCCTATTTCAAAAGTTTTAGTTTTCGAGGGTAATAGCTACGTATGTTGAAAAAATGAAGATATTAGACTATTTTATGATTGCAAATGGTAAAGAATGTGATTAAAGGCTCTTTTCCTATTTCAAAAGTTTTAGTTTTCGAGGGTAATAGCTATATGTTGAAAAAATGAAGATATTAGACTATTTTATGATTGCAAATGGTAAAGAATGTGATTAAAGGCTCTTTTCCTATTTCAAAAGTTTTAGTTTTCGAGGGTAATAGCTATGTATGTTGAAAAAATGAAGATATTAGACTATTTTATGATTGCAAATGGTAAAGAATGTGATTAAAGGCTCTTTTCCTATTTCAAAAGTTTTAGTTTTCGAGGGTAATAGCTACGTATGTTGAAAAAATGAAGATATTAGACTATTTTATGATTGCAAATGGTAAAGAATGTGATTAAAGGCTCTTTTCCTATTTCAAAAGTTTTAGTTTTCGAGGGTAATAGCTACGTATGTTGAAAAAATGAAGATATTAGACTATTTTATGATTGCAAATGGTAAAGAATGTGATTAAAGGCTCTTTTCCTATTTCAAAAGTTTTAGTTTTCGAGGGTAATAGCTACGTATGTTGAAAAAATGAAGATATTAGACTATTTTATGATTGCAAATGGTAAAGAATGTGATTAAAGGCTCTTTTCCTATTTCAAAAGTTTTAGTTTTCGAGGGTAATAGCTACGTATGTTGAAAAAATGAAGATATTAGACTATTTTATGATTGCACATGGTAAAGAATGTGATTAAAGGCTCTTTTCCTATTTCAAAAGTTTTAGTTTTCGAGGGTAATAGCTACGTATGTTGAAAAAATGAAGATATTAGACTATTTTATGATTGCAAATGGTAAAGAATGTGATTAAAGGCTCTTTTCCTATTTCAAAAGTTTTAGTTTTCGAGGGTAATAGCTAAGTATGTTGAAAAAATGAAGATATTAGACTATTTTATGATTGCACATGGTAAAGAATGTGATTAAAGGCTCTTTTCCTATTTCAAAAGTTTTAGTTTTCGAGGGTAATAGCTACGTATGTTGAAAAAATGAAGATATTAGACTATTTTATGATTGCAAATGGTAAAGAATGTGATTAAAGGCTCTTTTCCTATTTCAAAAGTTTTAGTTTTCGAGGGTAATAGCTACGTATGTTGAAAAAATGAAGATATTAGACTATTTTATGATTGCAAATGGTAAAGAATGTGATTAAAGGCTCTTTTCCTATGTCAAAAGTTTTAGTTTTCGAGGGTAATAGCTAAGTATGTTGAAAAAATGAAGATATTAGACTATTTTATGATTGCAAATGGTAAAGAATGTGATTAAAGGCTCTTTTCCTATGTCAAAAGTTTTAGTTTTCGAGGGTAATAGCTACGTATGTTGAAAAAATGAAGATATTAGACTATTTTATGATTGCACATGGTAAAGAATGTGATTAAAGGCTCTTTTCCTATTTCAAAAGTTTTAGTTTTCGAGGGTAATAGCTACGTATGTTGAAAAAATGAAGATATTAGACTATTTTATGATTGCAAATGGTAAAGAATGTGATTAAAGGCTCTTTTCCTATATCAAAAGTTTTAGTTTTCGAGGGTAATAGCTGCGTATGTTGAAAAAATGAAGATATTAGACTATTTTATGATTGCACATGGTAAAGAATGTGATTAAAGGCTCTTTTCCTATTTCAAAAGTTTTAGTTTTCGAGGGTAATAGCTACG
>NW_027067963.1:0-7790 GCF_032884065.1 Artemia franciscana
ATATATATATATATATATATATATATATATATAATATATATATATATATATATATATATATATATATATATATGTATATATATATATATATATATATATATATATATATATATATATATATATATATATATATATATATATATATTCACAGGTGGGACATAGGGACACAACTACAATGGCTTGTAACTAATATGGCGCGTAACGACTTATGCGCGCGGGGGGGGCTTGGAAGGGGCGCGAAGCGCCCCCCTAACTAGGTGTTGGGGTGGCGCGAAGCGGCACCCCAACAGCTAGTATATATATATATATATATATATATATATATATATATGTTAGCTGTTGGGGTGGCGCTTCGCGCCACCCCAACACCTAGTTGGTGGGGGCGCTTCGCGCCCCCCCCAAGCCCCCCCGCGCGCGTAAGTCGTTACGCGCCATAATAGTTACGCGCCATTGTAGTTGTGTCCCTATGTCCCACCTGTGAATATAGATAGATGTATATATATATATATATATATATATATATATATATATACTAGCTGTTGGGGTGGCGCGAAGCGCCACCCCAACACCTAGTTGGTGGGGCGCTTCGCACCCCCCCAAGCCCCCCCGCGCGCGTAAGTCGTTACGCGCCATATTAGTTACGCGCCATTGTAGTTGTGTCCCTGTGTCCCACCTGTGAATATAGATAGATTTATATATGTGTTTCAAACTACGTAAAAATTGCGAATATACAACATTTTTGGCTTTCCCACTACTGGAAGCTTTCCGTTTCCAATTGACAGCAATTGATCTGAAAATGTTTGACCAGAATCATCGTTTTGCAATCGGACACGCATATTTGTGGTTAATTTTAATATTTTTACGTGTGCCCATAAATTAGAATTTTTCAGGCAAGCATTCATTTCGTCTGCAGGAGTTAAACTACGTAAAAATTGCGAATATACAACATTCTTGGCTTTCCCATTGTCTGTGCATATACAAAGCCGTATGCACTTATAATGACGTCATATGCAAACGCTCTTTTTACAAACAAACAAATATGCATACACACAACTCGTTTTTATATAGATAGATAGATAGATGGATACAATACAAATTAACTGCGTAAAACTTGCGAATATACAACATTCTTCGCTGTCCAATTGTCGCTGCATATAAATAGATTGTCAGGTTTACCGACCCTCGAACATGCAACGTACAATTGTCCATGGGAAAAACAATCAGTATTAAGATCTATACCACATTTTTCTAATGATTGACCTTGAGCTTTGTTAATGGTGATTGCAAATGCTAATCGAATTGGGAATTGCAATCTTTTAAATTGAAAAGGCAGATCCGTTGGAATCATGGGAATGCGAGGAATAAGAACAGCCTTACCCTCAAAATGCCCTGTCAAGATTGTCGCCTTTATTAGGCTTTCCATTGTTTTTTTTACGGCAAGTCGCGTGCCATTGCAAAGCTTTGGTGGGTCGCCTATTTTTAGTTGTAGCACGTGTGGTGGAAACCCTGAAAGATATATGGAATTTAAAAATTCAGATGGATAATTAACCGCTTCATTTGGTTCCAAAACTGTGTCGACTGACTTGCAAAGGACTGCCTGGTCTCGAATCTTGGTCAAAACAATATTGTTGATTTCGTGGACGTCTATATTTTTGGGTGCGAGAATCGCTCTTTCACTTAGCCATTTATTATTTTTATAATTTTTTAGAATATTCGGAAATACTTTTTCAATCAATAATAGATCACTCGTACTGTAACTTTGTTCACGATCCAATTCTACACATGTCGAAACAGCAGCGATACGGTTAGGTGAAGGCATTCCCAAATCCTGAAGAGGTTTGTTTGCCATACGTACGCACAAATCTTCTATAATAACTAAAGTGTCGTTATAAATTTCTGATGTAAAATCAAAAGTCATTTCTGACGTCTCTAACTGTTTTCGATGGAGTATATCTTCGGACATTTTTGACTTATATTTTTCCCATAACTCCGTAGGAGCTGATGGAGAGCAAGTGTACGAATTTGACTTGGGGTTGACGTTTCGCACGCGTCATTGATGCAGTTATCCCAGTGTTGGTCATTCTCCAATAAATTCAGAGCTTGGCATGCACTACGGTAAGTGTCATGTATAGTACCGTTTACAGTTCTCAAATACTCAAAGGATGTCGGACCGGGTACATTCACCAAAAGCAGGCGTAGAAAGAAGCATTCATGTTGATTGGGGTGAACGGTGTAGAGTCTTCCTATCGTGGTATCTTTGAAGATGGTAGGTTGGCCGTAAACCCACTGGTTATCTACTTCGATGGTGGTACCGTTGCCATTGTAGGTTTTTCAGTCATTTTACAATTAGAAATTTCTCTTTCAACGGTCTTCTTACAATTAAAAATTCGTCTTTGAACGATATTCTTAAATACCTGTGTCCTGGTCGTCATTTATATTTCCTGTGTCCCGGTCGTCATTTGTGTCCCGGTATCCCAGTCTGTAATTTCTCTTTTTTCTTTTTTCAGGTTTCTTTTTCTTCTTTATTTTTCAGCTTCACTATGAAATACATATCGCCGAACCTTTGTTTTTTTAACTAAAATCTGGTAGTCATTGATGACCTTATCCAAGTCAAAATCCCAAACCCAATCATCATCGCTATCATTTTCAGTTTTAATATGTTTTGACTCTCGCTGTCCAGGTGGATCTTCATCTAACTGCGCGGTTTTGCGTTCTTTAACCTCAAGCCTGTTTCCTTGCTGTTCTTTTGATTCCTCGGCACGCTTTCTTTTCTGACTTTCTCTATCAGCAGCAAGTTTTTAGGCATAGACTCTTTGAGCATCTTCATCAGTCATTGTAAACTTAAACATTAATAGAATTCTACGCGAACATATGTCTTATATAACTTGAATGACGTCACCTTCAAAGCAAAAATGATGGCAACTAATTTCATGACGTCAGCCGAAACATGACGTCACCTGATCCACGATCCACAGATCCACAGACAACTTATTTTTATATATCTTCTCTATCTATCTATATATATAAAAATAAGTTGTCTGTGGATGGATGGATGGATGGATGTGTCAGGTGACGTCACCTGAAAAAACTGGATCAGGTGACGTCAAAACTGAAAAAACTAAAAAAAGGCAAAAACTACAAAAAAAACTAAAAACTAATAAAAAAAATAAAAAAGCTAAAAAACTAAAAAACTATAAAGGTAAAAACCAATAAAAAACTAAAAAAAAACTGAAAAAACTAAAAAAAGGCAAAAACTACAAAAAAACTAAAAACTAATAAAAAAAGTAAAAAAGCTAAAAAACTAAAAAAACTAAAAAAGGTAAAAAACTAAAAAAAATAAAAAATAAAAAAAACTAAAAAAAAGGAAAAAACTGAAAAATAAGCTAAAATAAAGGTAAAAACCAATAAAAAACTAAAAAAAAAGAGGAAAAAACTAATAAATGACGACACTCAAAGAGAAAAAAAAGGCAAAAACTACAAAAAAAACTAAAAACTAATAAAAAAAATAAAAAAGCTAAAAAACTAAAAAAACTAAAAAAAGGCAAAAACTACAAAAAAAACTAAAAACTAATAAAAAAGCTAAAAAACTAAAAAAACTAAAAAAAAGGCAAAAACTACAAAAAAACTAAAAACTAATAAAAAAAATAAAAAAGCTAAAAAACTAAAAAAAACTAAAAAAACTAAAAAAAGGTAAAAAACTAAAAAAACTAAAAACTAAAAAAAACTAAAAAAGGTAAAAACTAAAAGAACTAAAAAAGAAAAAAATAAATGACGACACTCAAAGAGAAAGCGACCAGGACAAAAGGATTGTTCGATTAGCAATCAACAAAGCACCGGGACACAGGGAGTATAAATGACGACCCGGGGGAAACAGGGGGATATAAATGACGACCGGGACAAAAAAACTAAAAAGAAAAAAAAAACTAAAAACTAATAAAAAAACTAAAAAATCTAAAATCTAAATAAGCTAAAAAAGAAAAAAAAAGGAAAAAAATAAAGGAGAAAAACAAAACTAAAAAACGAATGTATATACAGACCGGGACACCGGGATACAAATGACGACCGGGACCCGGGACACAGGGAATATAAATGACGACCGGGACACAGGGACACAACTCCGGTACACCGGATACAAATGACGACCGGGACACAGGGAATATAAATGACGACCGGGACACAGGGACACAACTACAACGGGGACACCGGGGGAAACAGGGGGATATAAATGACGACCGGGACAAAAAAACTAAAAAGAAAAAAAAACTAAAAACTAATAAAAAAACTAAAAAATCTAAAAATCTAAATAAGCTAAAAAAGAAAAAAAAAGGAAAAAAATAAAGGAGAAAAACAAAACTAAAAAACGAATGTATATACAGACCGGGACACCGGGATACAAATGACGACCGGGACCCGGGACACAGGGAATATAAATGACGACCGGGACACAGGGACACAACTACAACGGGGACACCGGGGGAAACAGGGGGATGTAAATGACGACCGGGACACCGGGACAGGGAATGGTCGATTAGCAATCACCATCAACAAAGCTCAAGGGCAATCATTAGAATCATGAGGTATAGATCTGAATACAGATTGTTTTCCCATGGACCATTATATGTTGCATGTTCAAGAGTCGGTAAACCTGACAATCTATTTATATGCAAAGACAATGGGACAGCAAAGAATGTTGTATATTCGCAAGTTTTACGTAGTTAAAACCATATATATATATCTATCTATATTCACAGGTGGGACATAGGGACACAACTACAATGGCGCGTAACTATTATGGCGCGTAACGACTTACGCGCGCGGGGGGGCTTGGGGGGGGGCGCGAAGCGCCCCCACCAACTAGGTGTTGGGGTGGCGCGAAGCGCCACCCCAACAGCTAGTATATAAAAATAAGTTGTCTGTCTGTGGATGGATGTGTGGATGGATGTGTCAGGTGACGTCACCTGAAAAAACTGGATTAGGTGACGTCAAAACTGAAAAAACTAAAAAAAGGCAAAAACTACAAAAAAAAACTAAAAACTAATAAAAAAAATAAAAAAGCTAAAAAACTAAAAAAACTATAAAGGTAAAAACCAATAAAAAACTAAAAAAAAAACTGAAAAAACTAAAAAAAGGCAAAAACTACAAAAAAAACTAAAAACTAATAAAAAAAAGTAAAAAAGCTAAAAACTAAAAAAACTAAAAAAACTAAAAAAAGGTAAAAAACTAAAAAAAATAAAAAATAAAAAAAAACTAAAAAAAAGGAAAAAAACTGAAAAATAAGCTAAAATAAAGGTAAAAACCAATAAAAAACTAAAAAAAAAAAGGAAAAAACTAATAAATGACGACACTCAAAGAGAAAGCGACCAGGACAAAAAACTAAAAAAAAAGGCAAAAACTACAAAAAAACTAAAAACTAATAAAAAAAATAAAAAAGCTAAAAACTAAAAAAACTAAAAAAAGGTAAAAAACTAAAAAAACTAAAAACTAAAAAAAAACTAAAAAAGGTAAAAACTAAAAGAACTAAAAAAGAAAAAAATAAATGACGACACTCAAAGAGAAAGCGACCAGGACAAAAGGAATGTTCGATTAGCAATCAACAAAGCACCGGGACACAGGGAGTATAAATGACGACCAGGACACAAGTAAAAAAAAAAATTAACAAAACTAAAAAGAAGGTAAAACTACAAAAAAACTAAAAAGAAAAAAAAACTAAAAACTAATAAAAAAACTAAAAAATCTAAAAATCTAAATAAACTAAAAAAGAAAAAAAAGGAAAAAAATAAAGGAGAAAAACAAAACTAAAAAACGAATGTATATACAGGACCGGTACACCGGGATACAAATGACGACCGGGACACAGGGAATATAAATAACGACCGGGACACAGGGACACAACTACAACGGGGACACCGGGGGAAACAGGGGGATATAAATGACGACCGGGACAAAAAAACTAAAAAGAAATAAAAACTAAAAACTAATAAAAAAAACTAAAAAATCTAAAAATCTAAATAAGCTAAAAAAGAAAAAAAAAGGAAAAAAATAAAGGAGAAAAACAAAACTAAAAAACGAATGTATATACAGACCGGGACACCGGGATACAAATGATGACCGGGACCCGGGACACAGGGAATATAAATGACGACCGGGACACAGGGACACAACTACAACGGGGACACCGGGGGAAACAGGGGGATAACCTGACAATCTATTTATATGCAAAGACAATGGGACAGCAAAGAATGTTGTATATTCGCAAGTTTTACGTAGTTAAAACCATATATATATATATATATATCTATATTCACAGGTGGGACATAGGGACACAACTACAATGGCGCGTAACTATTATGGCGCGTAACGACTTAAGCGCGCGGGGGGGCTTGGGGGGGGCGCGAAGCGCCCCCACCAACTAGGTGTTGGGGTGGCGCGAAGCGCCACCCCAACAGCTAGTATAGATATATATATATATATATATATATATATATATGGTTTTAACTACGTAAAACTTGCGAATATACAACATTCTTTGCTGTCCCATTGTCTTTGCATATAAATAGATTGTCAGGTTTACCGACTCTTGAACATGCAACATATAATGGTCCATGGGAAAACAATCTGTATTCAGATCTATACCTCATGATTCTAATGATTGCCCTTGAGCTTTGTTGATGGTGATTGCTAATCGACCATTCCCTGTCCCGGTGTCCCGGTCGTCATTTATATCCCCCTGTTTCCCCCGGTGTCCCCGTTGTAGTTGTGTCCCTGTGTCCCGGTCGTCATTTATATTCCCTGTGTCCCGGTCGTCATTTGTATCCCGGTGTCCCGGTCTGTATATACATTCGTTTTTTAGTTTTGTTTTTCTCCTTTATTTTTTTCCTTTTTTTTCTTTTTTAGTTTATTTAGATTTTTAGATTTTTTAGTTTTTTTATTAGTTTTTAGTTTTTTTTTCTTTTTAGTTTTTTTGTAGTTTTTACCTTCTTTTTAGTTTTGTTAGTTTTTTTTTTACTTATGTCCTGGTCGTCATTTATACTCCCTGTGTCCCGGTGCTTTGTTGATTGCTAATCGAACATTCCTTTTGTCCTGGTCGCTTTCTCTTTGAGTGTCGTCATTTATTTTTTTCTTTTTTAGTTCTTTTAGTTTTTACATTTTAGTTTTTTTTAGTTTTTTAGATGAAATTTTTTTTTAGTTTTTTCCTTTTTTTCTTTTTAGTTTTTTATTGGTTTTTACCTTTATTTTAGCTTATTTTTCAGTTTTTTCTTTTTTTTATTTTTTTTTTATTTTTTATTTTTTTTATTTTTTTACCTTTTTTTAGTTTTTTTAGTTTTTTTAGTTTTTTAGCTTTTTTACTTTTTTTATTAGTTTTTAGTTTTTTTTGTAGTTTTTGCCTTTTTTTAGTTTTTTCAGTTTTTTTTTTTAGTTTTTTATTGGTTTTTACCTTTATTTTAGCTTATTTTTCAGTTTTTTTCCTTTTTTTTAGTTTTTTTTAGTTTTTAGTTTTTTTAGTTTTTTACCTTTTTTTTAGTTTTTTTTAGTTTTTTAGCTTTTTTATTTTTTTTATTAGTTTTTAGTTTTTTTTGTAGTTTTTGCCTTTTTTTAGTTTTTTTAGTTTTTTAGCTTTTTTATTAGTTTTTAGTTTTTTTTGTAGTTTTTGCCTTTTTTTAGTTTTTTTAGTTTTTTAGCTTTTTTATTTTTTTTATTAGTTTTTAGTTTTTTTTGTAGTTAGTTTTTTTAGTTTTTTACCTTTTTTTAGTTTTTTTAGTTTTTTTAGTTTTTTAGCTTTTTTATTTTTT
>NW_027067964.1:0-7783 GCF_032884065.1 Artemia franciscana
ATGTTTCCTAAATTTGTGAAGATACATTTGTTATATGGTTTTAGGATATATTAAATAAAAAAACATTTTTTTTTACTGAAAGTAAGGAGCGACATTAAAACTTAAAACGAACAGAAATTACTCCATATATGAAAGGGGCTGTTCTCTCTTCAATATCCCGCTCTTTACGCTAAAGTTTGACGCTTTCTCTCCACTCCATTTTTTAAAACATTAAAAAACTTTAGCGTAAAGAGCGGGGTGTTGAAGAGAGAACAGCCCCTTTCATATACGGAGTAATTTCTGTCCGTTTTAAGTTTTAATGTCGCTCCTTACTTTTAGTTAAAAAAACTTGCTTTTTATTTATTTAATTTCTGAACGTTTTTGAATTAAAGCATGTTTTGATTTTGGCTCTCCACACTGGAATAATTAAAACGAAATTTGCCTATATTTTTTTTTTGGCTAAATGTTTTTCTCATAGTTTTGATCGGATAATTTTAGAGAAAAAGGAGCAGAGGAGGCCTAGTTACCCTCCAATTTGCGGCTACTTAAAAAGGCAACTAGAACTTTTAATTATTTACGAACGTTTTTGTAACTTACGAATTAACTTACGTAACGAACTTCTATATTCGTATGTTTTTACTACTTATATGAGGGGGTTCGCCCCCTCGTGAATACCTCGCTCTTCATACTAAAGCTTATATTGTGTCCCAATTCCTTAAGAATGGCCCCTGAATCACAAAGACCGTAGAATAAATAGTTGAAAATACTAAAAATACTTTAGCGTAAAGAGCGAGGTATTAGAAGGAAGTGAACCCCTCATATGCGTAATAATTTCTGTTCGTTTTAAGTTTTAATGCTCCTCATTACTTTCAGTTGAAAAGTTTTTCATATTTTTTAAATGCTGGAAAATTCTGCGCCCCCTTCATGGAAATTCTCTTCCCCCATGGAAACTTTTCCCCACAATCGCTCAACCTCCCCCAACCAAAAAATTCACCTGAAAGCGTCAATACACTTCCCAAAAACCATTACTACATGTAAACACTGGTCAAAGTTTGTAACTTACAGTCCCTCCCACGGGGACTATGGGGGAGTAAGTCGTCCTCAAAGACATAGTTATTAGGTTTTTCGACTAAGTTGGATAAAATGGCTATCTCAGAATTTTGATGCGGTGAATTTAGGAAAAAAATGAGTGTGGGAGGAGGCCTAGGTGCCCTCCATTTTTTTGGTCACTTAAAAAAGGCCCCAGAACTTTTAATTTCCGTCAGAATGAGTCCTCTGGCGACATTCTCGGACCACTGGGTCGATACGATCACCCCTGGAAAAAATACGGCAAAAAAAAAAACAAAATTCAACATTTTTGTAGATAGTAGCTTGAAACTTCTACTATAGGGTTCTCTGATACGTTGAATCTGATGGTGTGATTTTCGTTAAGATTCTATCACTCTTAAGGGGTGTTTTCCCCTATTTTCTAAAATAAGGCAAATTTTCTCAGTCTCGTAACTTTTGATGGGTATAACTAAATTTGATGAAACTTATATATTTAAAATCAGCATTAAAATTCTATTATTTCGTTGTAACTACTGGTATATAAAATTCCGTTTTTAAGAGTTTCGGTTATTATTGAGCCGGGTCGCTCCTTACTACAATTTGTTACCATAAACTGTTTGATTAAATTTGTTTTTAAGCATTTGAAATTCACTCATGTGAGCGTCTTCACCTCAAAGCAGCCCAGTCTTCAAATGACAGCTAAATCTTTCATTCAGAAAAGGGGCGGATCCAAGGAGGGCACGGGAGCACCCCCCCCCCCCCCATGACATGATGTTGTATTTTTGGTTGGGACTGCTTGCTCTGGTTTGGGCCTGGACGAAAGTAATTTTTCTTTGTAATTGATTTTTAATAGTTGAGTTTTTCATAAATTTTTCAATATTAAGACTGTTTTTTTTTTTGTAAACCAGTTTGAAAGAAGATTTTAGTCACTTTGTGCGGTCTTTGTTAAGTTTTACTAATGTCGCATACCGCCAAAAATTATTTAATTAAATTTAGGTTTATCAACGGAATCTGTCCGTATTACTGCAAAAGCCAACTACAAGGCGAAGATCTTCATTTTGTAGTAACAAGGAGGAGAAATTAAAATCATAACTTCTTTTTACTGTCAAAAATTTGTTTTTGAGTCTGTCTTGCTATGGCACTAAGGCAAAGAAATTGATATCATTACTTTTTTGGTAGTCTGTTTTGGTTTTTTGGGTTTACTTGTTTTGCAAAGAGGGATGGCTTTTACAACACAGCCTAGTAGTTTTTTAGCGAATTTGTATAATAGAAAATAAATGCATGAGAAGCGCAAAATTTATTAATTTAAGTTTTTGTGAGAAATGATGGCCACTTTACTGCCTATTTTCATCTAATCAAAGCTCCGCATTATACAACATATCACCTCCTCTGTTCATCTTAAAACATTAAAATAAAGGCCAAACTCTTCAATACTTTAGACCATTTCCTCTACCCTACGGCGCATAATTGTTGAGGTTCCCTTTATTTTGCGGGCATTTTTTTGTTTGCAAGTTTATCTAAGCAACCTATTGTGAACCCCCCCCCCCCAAAGAAAATCCTGGATCCACTATTTTCTCTCTGAAAATCCAATTTAAAATAACAAATTTCAAGACATTAAAATGTCTAATAACCAGACAAAGAGCCTGAGTCATAGATCTCAGCAAAGAATATCTAAACAGGTTTTTCGGAAGTGACTCAGAAAAAGCAAGTCTCTGACTGAGATCGGGTGCTCGAGAGACCCAGTATTGGGCATGTTGCAATCTAATCAAAAATTCTGCCCAGGAATTAGTCTGTGACTGAGTACCGGTGGGTTTACCCTATTGTTTATGGGCAGCAACTATGACTTGAGTTTTTTAAAATATTTTCTTTTTTTAAACAATTGTTGTTCTGTGGTCACATTTGTGTTCCTTCCTAAGTGGCTGGCTCTCTAGCTTGAGAATCCTTTGTCCAAAGGGCATAGGTTTAATTCCTGGTATTACTAGATTATTTGGTTTGGGACAGGGATCAGTGATGTGACTCTGATAGCTCGGCTAGAATTGGCCCAACTTTAAAAAGTTACCTAAAGAAATGTGGGGACAGTAAGCAGGAAGGGCATGCAAAAGCACAGGATGGCTGGCCCCTAGCTTCCTATTGCACTTCCTGGCTAAAGGATCACCTTGTCCTTTACTGTGCTTCTGACTTAGCTATATAAGCTTTCTTTTAAACTTATTAAACATAAATACAAATTAAGAAACGGCAGTAGGGTAGTTGTTCCTTTCCAATGAATTGTTGATGTATAGACAAAAGTGTGGGTCATGAGAGATGGCTGGTGAAGGTTTTGCAAGGTTTAAGAATTTAGGCAATTGCTCAGGTTGGCAACTGAGCACAAAAGTAAAATTTTGTGAATGGATTTTCTTTGTGACTGTTATGCTTATGTAATGTCAAGTATTTTATAGTTAATCTTTATTGTTTTATTTTAATCACAATGGCCCTAGGACTTTAGTATAATTAAACCAACTTACATACATCCCTTTTCTTCAAACAGACAGGAGTTCTATGTTCCCTAGCTTCAATAAATTTATATGCAATTTTGAGACCAAGGGTTACAAAGTAGGTCAAAACTTGCAAATGGAACTGTGGTGCAACTAATTAATTTGTAAAGAATGTATATCAAGTTAAAGAATTAAAAAAAATCATTTGGAATTCAAACAAGACAAATAAATAAATAGAAGTATCCCTTTACAATCATCTAATGAATTGTCACAAATGTAGGTCACTATTAAGATTGAAATGAACAAAGCTTCAATTATGAATCTGTTTTCTTTCAACAGACTGAAGGGGCAAACCTCCAAGCTTTGATAAATTCAATCTCACTTTTGGGCTCTTTTCAATGGGAACTTTCTTTGGATTTTTTTTTTTACCAACTAAAAACAGTAGGAAAAGCATCAGGTATAAGGGACTTAAGAGACTTGACAACATTTAGAAAAAGCTACATGCAACATGATCTAAATAAGGATGCTATTGTAGATTATCAAAGAGAAGCCTACATATATCCCAAATAAAGTAAATGCATATTACAAAGAACAAGAATAGGTTCATAGTATACCATTGAAGTGGTAAAGAAACAAGAAAATTGCAAAAGTTGAGATTATAAGATTAACAAGAAACTATGAAAATTGAAGTACAGTACTAGCCTCCTTCCAACAGGACAAATAAGGGGATTCACACCCCAAGGCTCTGACTACTTTCAACTACACCTTTAGGAGCAAAAAAAAAAAAAATTAAATACATTTTTTCACATATGTCAAATATGACAGTTGACTCAGGAGTTTAGGATCAGGGATTCAACACTCTGTGGTGCCACAAATGGAAGGACCTTTGCTGTCATAAGCATTGTTAATACTAGCACACACCCATACTCAAATATAACATTCTGTAAAGTCATAAACATCTTAAACAGCAAATATAAAAGACTTTTTTTTATTTTTGATAAATATTATTTGAAAAAGGACACTAAAAGGCAAATATCAGGCTCATCAGCATGCTAAATTTGATGTGACAATGATAAAATTTGTTAAATCTTTTCTGGGATCAAACGTGTTAACTATAGATAACACAGACATTGCAATTTCTATTTCTCCATCAATCTGTTTGATTGAGATTCTGAGACTATGACCCTAGGTCAAAAACTTTGCTCAATCCAAATTTATAAGGTTTCAAAGATATGCCAATACATTTCCTTAATTTTGAAGAAAAAAAAAGTGATATGGCTCAGAATTCTACTCATAACAGGAATTGGATTTTCAGAGCTAAAGGCAGAGAAAAAGCAACTGGTAACTAAAACATAAGATAAAATGTTGTTTTGTCAAAATTTCAATTTTGACAAACCTGTTAAACTTGTCAAACCTGTCAGATTGGCGAATTTTATGGCTCTCTAGAGGGAAAAGGAGTGGAGGTGGGTACTCTAGAATTCCTTCCAAGGATATACTTTAGCCTTTAGAACCGCCCCTGAAAGTTTCATTTTCCTAACCTTACCCCTTTCTGAGATAACAAGAAGTCACTCAACTAGAATATTAACAATCACTTTAAAAACTGCTGATCAGCTATTACTCTGCTTAGAGATAATCGTTTAGCAGGGCATGAGAAATTTTGTATTTTCTCTTTGTTTGAAACAGCTTAATTTTTTTGCTTAAGAATAACAGAACAAGAAGTCAATGATCATTGTATTTAGCAGTTATCATACAATTAAAGCTCTATGATCACTGAGCAAGGTGAAGATCTTCATCCTTAATAATAATCATCTAAAAGCTGCTGATCACAAATAATTTTTTTTTTAACTGAGATATTCTTAGCCACTTACACTGGAAGTCTTTTGTCACACATTTTTGGAATTTGAAATCTCTCTGGAAACAGATCTTTCTTCCTTATGCTCTGGTTTTCCTTATGCTTTGGATATGGATCGCCACTATCTTTCTTTAGTTTCTTCTAAAAAACCTCAGATAAATGCTGCAATTTCGTAGAATTTTTTCGTGGGGTTTTTGACGTCATAACCCTGCGATAAGTACAGATGAAATTCTAGTCCGGACTGAGAATTCTTCAAGAATTCCAGACGGATGCGAAATTAATTCTGCATACTTGAGATTTCGGACACGCTTTATTTGATTCCTTGCTGGGCATAAAATATTCAATAACATATCACCCGCGCGACGGTTTAGTTATCTGACTGTTTCATACTTAGAGAGGGAGATGACTCAAAACAGTGCATTTTAATGTCAAAACATCCCAGCTCTCATTGAACCGTCAAATAAATAAATAGGGAAATTAACTTAAATGAAAACATATATTTCTTCAAATATAAGTATTCTAAAGGAGTAGGCTATTTTTGAGGTGTATTCGTAGCATATGCAAAAAAAAATTGGAATGAATACACTAGAATTCTTTTATCAGAATGGTTCTATAGAAATTTTGAGATAAAATCCTGCTTTCTATGTCTCTAATGAGAGAAAAGGTTAAGATGGCTAGGGCACGCTTTGTGGAAGAAGGATGACAGATTACCGAATATTGTCTTTTTTGACCAGCCATCTAGGGCTAAACAGAAACCTGGTCATCCACGGTTGGGGTGGGAGGATTTCATAAAGAAAGCTTTAAATGAAAAAGGAATTTTCTGGGAGAGTGTAAAGAGGGAAGCTTTGAATATAGTGGGATGGAAGAGGACTGAGCTTAGCCGTGTTGGCCTCAGAGGGCTTGGCGCTGCGGTAATTTGTTAGCAGTAGAAGTATTATAAAGGCTGAACAGTTATACCTTTCGAGATACCACGATCCTCCTGGGAATAGGTCCAAGTTATAAAATTTGCCCGTTTCTTACGTAGCCTATTACAGAGAAGTATACAAACATTTTTTGAGTGGGGGAGTATTTTCTGCTAGTGAAATTTTTTACGGGGAGAATTTCTCATGGCAGGTAAGTTTCTAGGGGGTAAATTTCTCATGAGAAATTTTACACCAGGGGAATTTGCTAGAATTCTTACACGAAGTTTTACCGTAATACCACGATCCTCCTGGGAATAGGTCTAAGTTATAAAATTTGCCTGTTGCTTACGTAGCCTATTATAGGTAAGTATACATAGATTTTTTGAGTGGGGGAGATTTTCTGGTAGTAAAATTTTTCGCGGGGAGAATTTTCAATGAGAGGGAAGCTTCTAGGGGGTAAATTTTCATGAGAAATTTAGCACCAGGGGAATTTGCTAGAATCCTTATACGAAGTTTTACCGTAAAGAGCAGGGCGATGAGGGAGGGACAATCCCTTTCATATACAGAGTATTTTCTGATCTTTTTAAGTTTTAAAACTTAAAAGGAAGATATACTATCAAACATTAGTTGTCGAGCCAGCTCTTACTAAGTAAAGAGCAGGGCGATGAGGGAGGGACAATCCCTTTCATATACAGAGTATTTTCTGTTCTTTTTAAGTTTTAAAACTTAAAAGGAAGATATACTATCAAACATTAGTTGTCGAGCCAGCTGTTACTAAGTTTTATTTATCGTTTGAATCTCTTTAATTGCATCTTCAAGATAGATCATTGGCAAGTGGTCAGAATTCCTTGATGTGGCTGAATTAGCGCAATGGATGTTTCCTAAATTGTGATACATTTGTTATATGGTTTTAAGATGTATCAGGGACCGGACCAGATTAAATTAGAAATAGTCGTTTTCCCGATTTGACCATCTGGGGGGGAGTGGGGGTCCGGTTAATTCGCAAAAATAGAAAAAATGAAGTATTTTTTAACTTATCAGTGGGTGATTGGATCTTAATGAAATTTGATGTTTGGAATGATATTGTGTCTCAGAGCTCTTATTTTAAATTCCGACCGGATCTGATGACATTGGGGGGAGTTGGAGAGGGGGAAAACCTAAAGTCCCGGTTTTACTACTTTAGGCACTTCCAGGTAAGCTAGGACGATGAAATTTGGCAAGCGTATCAGGGACCGGACCAGATTAAATTAGAAATAGTCGTTTTCCCGATTTGACCATCTGGGAGGGGGGGGGGGGGGTGAGGGCCGGGTTTAATTCGGAAAAAATAGAAAAAATGAAGTATTTTTAACTTATGAGCGGGTGATTGGATCTTAATGAAATTTGATGTTTGGAATGATATTGTGTCTCAGAGCTCTTATTTTAAATCCCGACTGGGTCTGATGACATTGGGGGGAGGTTGGAGGGGGGAAACCTAAAATCTTGGAAAATGAGCTCTTAGCTCTTGGCTCTTAGCACAAGAGCTAAGAGCTCAT
>NW_027067965.1:0-7773 GCF_032884065.1 Artemia franciscana
AAAAAACAAACAAAATAGAAAATAACAAACAAAGGAGAAGTAACAAGGATTAGTAAATGAATAAATATCAGGCAGGAGGGGCAAGGGAGGCCATCCCCCGCACAGGGACACAAAAAAAAACACAAAGAATAAGATCAAATAATTTAATTTTCCATCATCAATGGTGACTAATCAAAACTTTTTAGCAAATGATCTTTAATATTTACTTTTTTAAATTTAGCTGAAATTTTTGGGATTAATAGAACAGAATTTTATTATTCAGCTTATAATTGTTTGCTATGAAGGGTATTTGGTACCTAATCAAAAATGTTGACCTTTCAGAAAAAAGGAATTTGGAATTCCCCAAAAAAGGAATTTGGTACATCCCAAACCTCTGACAATCCAAACAAGGAAGTAAAATTAACAGAGATTTATCATAGAAATAATTTTAGATTTGAAAATGCAATATGGAAGCATTTAATACTCATATATCTTTTAAATCTAACAAATTTAAGAAAAGTAATAAGATTTTAGTTTCCAAAACATTTTCAAGTTTTGAAGGTCAATGTAAAAAAAAATTGAGTATTCTTATTGACCTATTTTGTAGTACCTGTAAGGTTTTATATGCTTCCAAAAGGTATTAAGATATACAACTGAGCAGTAATTCCAATAAGAAGCAATTAGAGAGTGGTATTTTGTTTTTAATATGGTAAATATAAAAATATTCTTCACACAATCCATCAACCTAATATTTTGAACAAGTTTCGATCTTAAATACTCAATATGATTGTGAAATGACAAAAGGGTATCAAGAAAAACTCCTAAATAACAATATGATTGGACCCTGCAATTTTTTTTTATCATCAACCAGAAGCTCCTGACAAGAAATCTCTCAAGTGGCAAATTTTGAACAACCAAAAACCATAAATTTAGTTTTTGTGAAATTCAGTACTAGATTATTGGAAACAAACGATCAATTAACTAAGGTAACACTTCTAGTCAAATTTAACTGTCATAGCTGTATTATCTGCAAATAGAATTGCATGGCTAATATTCTCTTGCATACATCATGGAAGATCATTAATATAAATCAAAAATAAAAGTGGACATAATACTGAGGCTTGGGGGACACCAATATCAATAAGACTTTTTAAATTAGTCATTTTTCCACCAACCTCTACTGTGATTTTGCATCTGCACAGCTATGATTTAATAATTTGTAATCCTTTCCCTCTTATCCTGGAATTTGAAGAATTTCACAATTTAAAGTGTCAAATGCTTTTTTTACATCATAGAAAACAGTAGCCACATGGAAACCATCATTTATCTCTAATAAAAGAGCTGCAACTGCATGTTCTGTCAAATGGTTTGCCCTAAATCTGAATTGATATTTGGTAGATAAATTTATTTGATCCAAATAGCTAGAAATCCTTTCTTTTAAATTTTTCTTGAACACTTTAGATAATGGTGATAAAATTGCAATTGGATGATAATTACTTACATGAGATTTATCACCTTGTTTATACAACAGAATTACTTGGACAATTTTCTATCTACTAGGAAATATACCTGAATTGATGCTCAAATTGGAAATGTGGATAAATGGTACAAAATAACTCTGGCCATACTCTTTAATGAATTTGTTGATAGTTTGCCATGTCCTACTGAATTATTGCCTGGAGAATTACTGTGAATTTTGCTTGCTAATGAATTAGCCTACTATTGAGAAACCATTTTCAAATACTCTGTATATATAACTAAACATCACCAGCACCAACTAATTATTTCTAAAACACACATTAATACTCAAAGAGAGATAAATTAGGTTAAATTAGGTTTGGTTAAATTAAATGGTGTTTTTGTGTTTGTTTATGAACAATTTTCAAGACTTAGAAAATTAAATAAATAAATATTTATAAATGTGATATAAAAAATGGAAATACAAGGAAAGAAGTAAAGATGAAGGTTCTTCTCCTGTAAATTCTTTTAACTAGGATTTATCTGAATATAATGAAGTAAGAACTGCTTTCTGTAGTATTTTTATATTACGTTGTATGGAAGTTTCATGTTATGTTTTTTTGTAGGTAGCCTGGGTCAATAAAACTATTCAATAGACAACATTACATGGTGTCAGAAGTGGGATCTGAATAACAATAGACGTCCTTCAGCCATCAATAGACTGGGAGGTCAACTCCCTTTCAGAGGAATGGGACCGCTTTGAAGAACACGCTAAGCTTATGTTTGCAGGGCCACTTTCAGGCAAAACAGAAAAAGTACAGTGTGCCTACCTACTCATCTGGGCTGGAGCAAAAGGTCGGGAAATATTCAACACCTTCAACGTCGCGCCTGAAGAGTTGCATAAAGTTGAACCTTACCTCGCTAAATTCAAAGCATATGCTTCACCTCAGAAGAACACAGTTTTTGCACAATACCTGTTCCAGAAGCAAGACCAAAACGACACAGAGACTGTGGAAAAATACATCACAGATCTAAGGACATTAGTGAAACCATGCTCCTACTCAGACCCAGATGAAATGGTTCGGGACCAAATTGTATGTGGAATCCAAAACCAAAACTTGTGTGAAAAGCTCTTGGCTGAAGGTGATGAACTCACACTGGATAAAGCAACCTTTATGTGCAGAAGCCACAAAGCGACCCAGGCTCAACTCAAGACATTCAATAGAACGAGACCAGCCCCCATCAAACAAGAGATCGACGCTATATTCCGCTACTAAAACCAGAACAGTGGTAGAAACAAACAAACAGAAGCAAGCGGCTCCAAGAGTAAAGCATGCTACTTCTGTGGCGGAATATACTCCCCCTTCACACATCTGTCCTGCAAAGGGGAAAACCTGCTCCATATGCAAAAAGACCAACCACTTTGCCAGGGTCTCTTGAAGTAAGACAGTCAGTGCAGTTGATGAAGACGCCGCAGATACAAACCCCAGCAACGAAACTGTTTTCCTTTACTCCATCAAGCAAAGTAAGAACAAAGACGAAGCAGTTATTCCACTGACTATCAATAACCAGTTCCCTGTACAATTTAAGATTGACACAGGAGCCCAGGTGAATATCATCCCAAAGAAGGATTTTAACCTCATCACGCCAAAGCCCACCATGAAACCCACCAATAAGCACCTCACAGGCTATTGTGGAGCACGGATCCCAGTATCAGGAGTCTGTGAACTATCCTGTAGGTACAAAGACAACATGAGCAGCACGCAGCAGTTCTATGTAGTCAAGACCTCATCCTCCCCAATCATTGGCTACCGTTCTAGCTGCAACCTGGACCTGATCAAGCTAGTCCTAAACATAGACATAGCAACCTCCCAAGTACCACACCTGAAGGAAAAGTACAAAGAAGTATTCAGAGGAATTGGGAAGCTGGACGGAGAATGCAACATACACCTAAAGGATAACGCTACGCCAACCGTCTACCCAGCCCGACGAGTCCCTGCCGCTATGCAGGATTAGCTCAAGACAGAGCTCAGTTGCCTAGAAAGCCTAGGTATCATAGAAAAAGTAGTGACCCCTCCGAATGGGTTAACTCAATGGTAATGGTAGAAAAGAAGGATGGCTCCATAAGACTGTGCATTGATCCAGTTGATCTAAATAAGTCCATCAAGCAACCGCACTATCCGATTCCCACTCTGGACGATGTCACCTCAAAGCTACATGGAGCCAAAGTATTCACCAAACTTGATGCCTGACCCGGTTACTGGTCCATTCTGCTGTCTGACAACTCTTCTTATCTCATGACATTCAGCACAATTTATGGGAGATACCATTTCAAGCAAATGCCCTTTGGAATCATCTCAGCCCAAGATGAATTTCAGTGGTGAATGGAAGACACTTTTGAAGGCCTAGAAGGATTCAAAATCATCATTGACGACATGATCGTGTATGGCAACACCCAAGAAGAACACGACAAACGCCTAGCAGCAATATTGGAACGCACCCTTGTCAAGGGCATCTGATTCAATGAAGAGAAGTGCGAGTTCTCAGTATCCAGAGTAAAGTACTTCAGACACGTCATAAGCTCCGAAGGAATGCAGCCAGACCCCAATAAGATCTGTGCCATAAACAACATGCCAAGCCCATCATGCCAAGAAGAACTCCAAACACTTCTTGGGATGATCAATTACTTAGCCAAGTACATTCCAAGTCTCAACAAAGAACAAAAAACTCCGTGACCTGACTAAAGCAGACCCGTTCATCTGGGAAGAGGAACACATGCAGATCCTAGAAGACATGAAGAGCTCCATAGTCTCCAACACCCCGTTCTTCAACCACAAGAGTAACAACATGGAACTCATAGTTGATGCCTCTAGCCACAGACTTGGTGCACACCTGGTCTTGGAGGGGAAAGTCACAGCTTACACATTGAGATGGCTCAGCAAAACAGAGCAGAAATATTCCCAGCTAGAAAAAGAGCTGTATGCCATCACATTTGGCTGCAAACATTTCCACCATTATCTCTATGGCTGGCATGTTGAAGTTACTACTGACCACCGCCCACTTGAAACGGTGGTGGCAAACCCTATCCACAAGGCCCCACCCAGAGTACAGAGATTAATGCTCCAGCTCCAGTCTTACGACCTTAGCCTGAAGTTCCAACTGGGCTCAGAAATTCCTGTAGCCGATGCTCTATCCCGCCTACACCTGGGCGATGCAGATCCAACACTGGAAGAAAGTCTAGATGTCTACGTACACCAAGTTGTACAAAACCTACCTGCCAGTGACCAGAAGCTTGAAGAGATCTGGGTGGAAACAACAAAGGATTCAGAATTGAGTACCCTGATCAAAACAGTCCAAGCAGGGTGGCCGAGTGCAAGAAAAGACTGCCCAACCAGGCAGTACAAATCTCAAAAACATCATGATGAAAGCAACAGAAAACAGAGAAGACCCCTTCCTGGGTATACTAGAGTATAGGAATACACCAGTCAACGGGTTTGCATCACCAGCCCAGCTCCTAATGTCACATCAGCTAAGACCCATCCTGCTGTGCACCTCACAACACCTCAAGAAGAAAGTCATTCCAACCACACAGTTCACCCAACGAAGAACTGAAATGCAAAAACGCCAAAAGCTGTATCATGACAAATCAGCTAGATCACTGAAACAACTCACCCCTGGAGATGTGGTTATGTACAGAAGACACCCAACAGACCATGGAGTCAGGCTGTTGTGCTATCCCATGCAGGACAGCCATGATCCTACCGGGTGCGTACCAACAAAGGTTCTGTGCTAAAGAGAAACCGTAAACATCTCAGAGCCCATCCACATCAAAGCCAGCAAGGTTTGAGCCGTGTCAGTGAGACAAGCAATGAAGCAGCACTGCCAACAACAGAAACGGCTATTGAGTCACCACCCTCAGCTTCATAGCCAGACCTGTTCATGTCCCCATTGCCACTGCAGGACGGTCAGCAGGCCAGCCCGAGCCCCAACAAGATGGCTACTTTATCTCAGCCCCAGGGTACCAGCAAAACACCATTGCAGCTATGCATGCGTTATGGTCAAATAGTAAGAGGACCCCTGAAGCTAAACCTGTAAAAAGAGTAAAGTGAAAAGAAGTATGAAAAGCTGCAGCCTTAATGCGGCCAAAGACTCAGTGAAGTGAACCAAGCCAAGACTTTAGTGGACCACTCTTGAAGTTAAAGTGTTTTGGAAATTTAGTATGTTGCTTTTTTTTATCATGAGAAGGAAGATGTAGTATTTTTATATTACATTGCATGGTAGTTTCATGTTATGTTTTTTTGTAGGTAGCCTGGGTCAATAAACCTATTCAATAGACAACATTACACTTTCTTAACATGTATTCTTGTGTATGGTTTGAATGCTAGACATACCTTTTTCTGTAAATAAGCAAGAAGCTGAATGCAAAGAAACTTGGCTACATTAACACTCTTCACTAGGCTACAATACCATAACTTGCAACAATATTTTTTCATATTTAGCAGAAACACCCTCTTTTATCACAGAAAATCCACCCAAGGATCATTGGACAAGGCATATCTGTGGTTTAAGAAACTGGCTTACTATAGATGGAATACAAAAGTTTCATGAATTTATAACTAGGCCTATTCCTTTAGAAAATATCTTTTCAATCAATTAAATATTATAAAAAATATTCATCTGCAAAAAAAATACTTAGAGTACACTATTTTGTGGTTTGGGTTGCACAAATTCCCTTTTCCTCCCTCTAGAGTTCTGTAAACATTGAGGGGATATACCCCTGTGAATTTTGTCTGTACAGGTGTGATCTAAATCGAATGGAGTGGCTATCACCATTTTACAGATTGAAAAATTACACCATCAAAGATTTTACTGGGCAAGCACAGTTAGAACTATTGAGTTCTCTACCCCCAGGGGTCACACAGCCTAGCTTATTAGCCAAAAAGCAAAACAGACGGACTAATATCAGTAAATAAAAGCTCTGATAAAATAATTTGACATGACCAAACAAGGAGGTTAAAAGTTCTGCACTAATAACTCGAAGAATTTGCTTTGAGAACATCTTCAGTTTTTCAAGACGCGTGTCTGGGATTTCAAATAATTGTGAAGTTTAATGTTGCCAATGCTGTGGAAGAAGTGGCGCGAATTGCCCCAAAATTGTATCACTGATCCCAAAAATTGTACCATGTCTTTTTTTTTTGCGTGCTCCACAACGCGCAAGACGAAATTTTTTTTGCGCTATGCGAAACACGCGGAGGATCGGAAAGGCTCATTACACTAAAGAGAACAAAGTATCAGATAGCTTCTTTCAAAGATATTTGGAAGATCTCTCCTGCAAATAGCAGAATTTATATTCAATAACGAACACTCAGCAGCCTTAGTTTTTCATTTTCAAAACTGAACTGATGTTTCCAAATATAGACTCAACTTTACGCATAAAATGCGAGATACAACAAATCATGTACATTTGAGGAATTCTGATTTATTCCACATAAAAAAATGGGAAACAATAACTGCAATTGAAACATGGAGAGACCGAGAGAGAACAAGTTTGCTTCCCAACTTGGTCTTGTTGATAGTGACATCAGAAAAAGTCCTTTCAGCACAAGCAGAAGAATGAATCAGGATGAGCGTTTCCATTATGAATTCACACAAGAACGGAAAACTAATTATTTGAGGACTATCATACTGTTCACTACTTTACAACTGTTCTACTACTTTACAATTGGGACAGAGTCTGCATATTTCTTGAGATCAGAGCAAAATGATCAACGTTTCTAGTCCTTGGCAAAATATTCTACATCACTTTCCTTTGCCAAATTTGGAAACTGGTCAAGTAGTGAGTAATGAGATAATCTCCCATGGTTGAGACACATTGCTATCTTTGGGTCTAGTCTGTCCAAGTATTCAGTCAACGAGTACTTCGAACTGAAAAACTTTTCCTTTGTTTGTCACTCTGTCCTATCAAGTATTTTGTGCATTTTGTCTTGAAAGTAGCTGAAGTTAATAACAAGATCTTTTCGTTGATAAACAGGACTTCTTCACGACTGCCACAATCTACTTCTTTCACATGTCGGAAATGCTGTGGGCTCCTGAACTATATCAGAGATGCTTTGGTCTTCTCCAAGTACGATGACTTCAAAAAAATGACTGACAATTGTTTTGCACACTTCACAAACCCAATTGTAGAGACTGTGAATTTGTGTCCCCTCTGAATGAAATTGTCAATTCAGGTCTGTAACAAACGGTAGTATATATGCTAGGAAAGTAAAATAGGCTTTGAAGATCGGTGAAAGCAATTTCTCTAGAATAGCTGTGCTTTTGGCTGGCTTGTTCCCT
>NW_027067966.1:0-7756 GCF_032884065.1 Artemia franciscana
ATCCCAACCAGATCGTTTGACATTGGGGGGAGTTGGAGGGGGAAATCTTGGAAAAAAACTTGGAGTGTAGGAATCGGGATGAAGCTCGGTGGATAGAATAAACGAATGTCCTTGATACGTCATTGACAGAATCGTAGTGGATTCGCTCTCTTTGGCGGAGTTGGGGGAAGGGGTTCAGTGATTTGGCGAGTTTGGTGCTTCTGGACGTGCTAGGACTAAGGTCTCTCGAAAACAGGCCTAGCCGTTCATGGCATGTTAGAAAACAGGTTTCTTGCGGCCATGCCAATTTCATTAAAAAAGACACAAATATCGAATCCGGGCACGTCTTAGACCTGACATCACCAAACCTGTTTTGCTTCATAAGCTAATAGGAAGGTGATGGGATAATCAGAAAATACGTCACAAGACTTGTTTTAGCTTTGGTCTTTTGTTTTAGCTTTTGGCATGGATATAAGGCGTATCGATCAAATATACGGGTAGTAGGTACTTCGAATAGAAGATGGCGTATGAGAGATGAATCTCTGATGTTTAAGTGGTATTTTGAAGTCTAATATTAATGTGTCAAACCTTTAACAGGTCTCGATAAACAGTTGCAGGTACTGGAGATTACCCCATATACCGGGTTTTAATATATGTCCTTCGCAGTGGAAATCAATGGACGGTAGATCTAATATATGAAAATTTGGATGGGGGATATTTTTCACTTACTGTCCTTTTTATCAATAAAATACCAAAACAGGTTATGACTCCATAAAATTACTTGCAAAAGGCTTAATCTAGAGGGTGGGTTAAACTGTAATTCTTATTTGGAAATTTGAATAAACTATTAATTGGAGAATTTGATTATAGCCTTGGGATTTCGGAAGGAGTTTAGAAATGTATTTTCAAGAAGTTGTAAATTATCAATCTTTATGATAATTAAATTTAAAAAGTTACAATTTTTGTCTATTAAAAGTAAAAAATAATATTAAAACTTTAAGAGAACAGATATTATTCCGTATATATGCCGCCTCCTTTTCAATACATCTCTCTTCACGCTCAAGTTTTAAACACTTTAAAAAAAGTTTCTCTTTAAGAATTTTGAATGAAGGTCTAATTTTAGTTTAAAGAGTGGGGTATCGAGGAGGAGGCAGCCCACATATAAACTTCTCAGGTTTTAGCGCTTCTCCTCACTTTCAGCTGAAAAAATAGTTTTTCTTAAAATTCAACTTCTGATTTTTTCGAATAGTATTCCGATAAATACCTCCTCATTCATGGTAATTACGCTAAGGAAGTTCCCCCACATAAAATTCTTCCCCATTGAACTTGCCATCGTAAAAGTGTGTCATTGCTACAAATATCCCCCCCCCCAAAAAAGTTAACTATTTCGGATGAAAAATTCTTTTTAGCTTATTCTTCATATTCTTACTAAAAAAAGATACTAATTTTTACTTTATTTCTGATCGTTTATTAATTCATTCCGAAAATTACTTCTATGTTGAAAACTTTTCCAAGATCCCTCCCCTCCATCGAGAAGTTTCTCGTAGATAATTCTAATAGATAGTTTTTCATGGACTATTTATCATGAGTTGAATGAGCAAATTTGTATTTGAATTCAGCCAAATTTCCCCCGTGTAAAATTTCTGATTAAAAGTCTACCCCCCCCCCAAAAAAAAACAACTTCCCTTCCAAATGGAAAATCATCCCTGTAGAAAATAGCTCTTTTCCTAAGAATATACCACACTTTCAAAGAATCTGTCACAGTCTTTCCTCTCCGACAAATACACCCCCCCCCAAAAAAAAAACGTGCAAAATACACCTTGTTGAAAATAATCACCGGCGAATCTCCCCCGGGACACAGGGAAACAACTACAACGGGGACGCCGGGGGGCACAGGGGGATATATAAATGACGACGGGGACACAGAGAATGTTCGATTAACAATCACCGTCAACAAAGCTCAAGGGCAATCATTAGAATAATGAGGTATAGATTTGCATATAGATTGTTTTTCCCATGGACAATTATATGTTGCATGTTCAAGAGTCGGTAAACCTGACAATCTATTTATATGCACAGACAATGGGACAGCCAAGAATGTTGTATATTCGCAAGATATACGTAGTTTATATATATATATATATATATATTCACAGGTGGGACACAGGGACACAACTACAATGGCGCGTAACGACTTGCGCACGCGGGGAGGTGGGGGTGGGTTCGGAGGATGCGAAGTGCCCCCACCAACTAAGTGTTGAGGGTACCGGGACACAGGAACATCAATGACGACCAGGACACTCAAAGAGAAATTACAGACAGGGACACCGGAACACAAATGAAGACCGGGACAAAAATGACGACCGGGACACCGGGAGGATCAGGCCCTATGAACGGCCCTAGAAATTTCTGGTTGGTGGTGGGACCATTGATTGATTGTGATAAAATTACGTAAAAAAGCCAAAAAAAAAGACAAAAAAACACACGGATGGCTCGTAACCAGCCATCCGTCTCATTTAAAATATATACATATATATATATATATATATATATATATATATATATATATATATATATATATATATATATATATATATATATATATATATATATATTTTTATTCTTTACAGAGAAGGCTGGGAGTTCGGATTGGGTTCTCGGATAATGAATGACGGGAAACTCGCTTTAACAGGGAAATTGAAAAATTCTGAACCTACAATATAAATTTTATGCTTTTAACCATTCCCTTCCTAATACATTGAACTGTTTGCACCTATGAGGTAAACACTATCAGGT
This sequence comes from Artemia franciscana, assembly GCF_032884065.1. Taxonomy (NCBI): domain Eukaryota; kingdom Metazoa; phylum Arthropoda; class Branchiopoda; order Anostraca; family Artemiidae; genus Artemia; species Artemia franciscana. The sequence goes on from NW_027067966.1 coordinate 2,776, forward strand.
AAAAAAAAAAAAAAAAAAAAAAAAAAAACAACAAAAAAACAAGCTGTTGCTACTTGCTCATATCATAAAATAGCTACTTCTAAAGGAAAATGTAAAATTATCTAAATAAGCGTACCTCGTCAATCGAGCAGTTGCTTACATGAGACGTCATTTCGAGGAGGAGCGATAATTTCGGCAAGACAAAAGACATGTGAATCACAGGAAATATGTAGAAGTATAGCAGATCTGCAAATATCCTAAGATTTAGGAGAGGGGCTAAGGTCTAAAGCCTAATACCTCTCCTCCTCCGCCGTAAAAGAGCCCGTGGTCCTAACTTGCAGTCAAAAGGAATGCATTTATGTATTCTGATCGTTTGCAGACGCCGCATTTCAAGAAGCGTAACTGTTTACCTCTTTAAATTTGGTCGATTTTTTGGGAGTCTGCGATTGATTGACAAATTTCTTAATCAAGACAATCCAATTCTTGCATATGTGGATACAAATGACAACTTACCAGATTTTTTTTTGGGATATGCAAATCCCAAATCCCATGCCACCTTCATCCACTGTTTCTAGCGCTATGGATATTTCAAAAGGGCTCCGTTTACCCCTATTTACTCGGCTTAGTGATGGTCCCTGCTAAGCTTATTCGGTCATCTTAATTTTCGGGGGTTTGGCCTTTCTTCAAAACGTGCCTTCATGTAAAAATTGTAGAAAATTAATTTATTATTTGACACTAGTGTTCTATTTGTATCTGACTAATGTGCAGCACTTTCATCAAACATTGGCCAATATTGTCCCCAGTATTGATAAGCCTTGTGTTAAAAGAATTGACAAAGCTTAATTGGACGAAGTTCTTTCGCAACGTTTGCTGTCTCTTCTTCAAAATAATATGAAAAAAACTTCGTTTTCTTAAAGAGTTAAAGAGGCTGCGTCCCAAAGTCGAACCTTAAAACGTACAGGAATTAGAAGAGGCAGTTGGGGGGCTGCCGCCCCCCAAACCCCCAGCTTTTAAAGACTCTTTTGTACAGGTTTTTTGTTTTTTTGCTGACCCCCAGCTCTTGGCTTCGGAAAGGCCCTCTTTTAATTAACAAAAAATTGAAATGAATGAATAATGGAATAACTTCGAAAAATGTTAAACACAAGAGGACAGGAGAACCATTGCGCCGAAACTAGTAATTAGTAACAATGAAGTCCCCCCCCCCAAAAAAACCTGTACAAAAGAGTCTTTAAAAGCTGGGGGTTTGGGGGGTGGCAGTCCCCCAACTGCCTCTTCTAATTCCTGTACGTTTTAAGGTTCGACTTTGGGACGCAGCCTCTTTAACTCTTTAAGAAAACGAAGTTTTTTTCATATTATTTCTGTACGTTTTTCTGCAATCCATGGTGGATGTAATTAATAATTCCTGTACTCCTCGTACAGGAATTAGGAGAGGAACTTGGGTGGCTGCCCCCCCCCCCCGCTTTTAAATCATTGTATAAAATAGAAAAAAATAGATAGAATGACCGAAATGTTTCTTTTGCTCATAAGAAGCTAATATTCTGTTATCTCTCAAATGATAAGCTGTCCAGGTGTTATCAAAATTTTTTTGATGTTGTGAAAAAAACCGCCCGTAAGAGACTTGAACCCTTGACCCGAGGATTAAAAGTCTCATGCTCTACAAACTGAGCTGATACCTTGCATGTACGTAAATATAACATCTCAATAGGTTTTAAAAATTTCAAATTAACATGGGTTCTTATGGAGAGAAATCCGTTAATTAAATAGCTAATGGGTGGTTTCTGGAAACAAGGGAAGGAGTTATCGGATCGAGCTGAAATTTCGCAGATAAGCTCCTGGGCCGTAGGGGGCCTTAACTTGTGAATTTCAGCCCGATCGGACAACGTTAAAAGGGGTGTGGGGGGGGGGGGTTGGAGGGTCGAAACTTTCGGGGGGTTAAGATTTTCCTACGAAACTTTCATGGGCACTTACTTGGAGAATTCCGCATCGAATGAGTCTTCGTACACCCAGATCCGATGTCGGATGTGACCTGTAGGCGTCTAGGAAAAAAAAGTAAATGAATTTTAAGTGGCTATGCGTGGTTTCTGGAAAACAGGGAAGCAGTTATCGGATCAAGCTGAAATTTCGCGGATAAGCTCCTGGGCGCTAGGGGACCTTAACTTGTGAATTTCAGCCCGATCGGACAACGTTAAAGGGGGGCTTGGGTTGACAGGTCGAAACTTTCGGCCAGATTTTCCCCATGAAGAAAAAGTTGGAGGGGGATGAAATTTTGCAGGTTTCTTAGTTGGAGCTCGGGCTACGAAATGCATCCCTCCCCATCCGTCTGCGACCACTGGAACCGAAGATCGCTTAACATTGTCGTGTGTCGCCTCTTTATAGAGGCACGAGTGTGCCTCCTTGATGTTTATACAACCTGACAGCACTGGTTATTTTATGTGAAGTTCATCATTTTTAGTTGATGTTTAATTTTAAAGTGACTAATGCCGGCAGTTATGTATCCAACTTGTGTTTTTACCACAGTATTTAGGTAGTTTAGGTCTTCGAAAATTGTGGGATTTTGGGCATTTCAATTTTTTAGGCAAATCGGATTTAATTAGTTCTTTTGAAGTAAATACTTTCGGAAAGAGCAGGTTAATTCGATTGAAAATCTGAAGCTCTAGTGCTCTTTTTAAGAGTCAAAAGGGATCAGAGGGCAAATTGCCCCCCCCCCCCCAATCTTTCCCCCCAAATGTATCCAATAGAAACTTTGAAATAACTATTTTATTCAAATTAGACCAAAGATCATATAAAAAGGTCTTCGAGATTGAAACGAGTCTGCAGACAAGAATGTTGCTAATATTAAAATCTAACCCCACACGACGGAATCTAAAAAAAGTCCAAAAAGCCAATCTCTGAAGAAAATCAAATTGCTGCTTACCGTGTCTGAATTTGGGGCAATAATCAAATCATTCAAGAACGCCTTTTAAACAAAATAGAACTGGAAAGCTACTTTTTCTGTAGTAATGTAAGGAGGGTTCTCTCACCCAGGACCCTGCAACTATGCAGAATTACATCTTTACGCAGTCGCAATGAGAAGATCAAAATGGCAACATGTATACTAAAGATTTGTATTAATCTTCTTTTAATGGAATAAAAAGACCAATGAAAAAAAAGTATTTGAATTACAGAATACACCTGAGAGTAGAAAAATAAAATAAATATAAGACCATTGTCAAAGAGGCGATACATGTTATATCTTTCCCGAAGGCACCGGTATCAAATTTCGATTCATTTGCAAAAGATATTGATTGGGTTGGTTACCCCCGAATTGGTTTTAGCCCTCAGAAACAGTAGCAACAAAATTTCACTATATTTTTGTATGATGTTTTTCACCAATTTGAAGTAACTTTTGACCTTTTTTCTATGTGTGATAGATTTTTTTTATATTAGCTTTTAGTGTTGGTCTGTTATCTTTATTTTACTTTCTATTTTACCTTGAAAGGGGTGCAATTTTGACCCCCTCTTCTCCCGTGTAGTGCAAAAAGAACCTGTGTTAAACAACATTGTCTCTCATTTTATGTAGACGTTATATTTTTCACCCCCACCCCCTATTTAAATCATGGTCTTGCTAAAAACATACATGTAATAGTACTCAAAGACCTACCAACATTGTCAGTAGGGCCAAGCAAGTGAACGAGTGAGGCCAAGGGGAGGGGGCGGTCTCGGCCACATGCTCCTTGAAACTTCTGGATTTTAGTAGCCCCCCCCCCCCCGATAAATTTGTATGTATATGTGGCAGGAAGCCGACAAAATAAATATGGAAATTACTATATTGATACCTGATCAAATTCAAAATATCAAGGCCCCAAGTCCCCTTAGAATAATAAAATTCGGCCCCCATGATCCAGATATAAAACTTTCAATACCAGTGCCCCCCATGTTTATCAGGTAATAGATCCTATTTGATGTTTTAATATCTAAACTAGTCATCTACTTTCACTTCTGACTTTGAAGAAAAATCTGTCTATCTCGATAATTAAAGAGGTCAATATGGTTTCGAAGACTCAGGGGAAGTTGATTTTCACATTCCGTGTCCGACCGATTTCGTAAATTTTTATCTCATCGACAATCTTATGCCGGAAACAGTTCTATCAACCTATGCTGATTTACTATTAAATTTCAAATTTTGAACTAGTTTTATTTTAAAAATGTAATAGAATGTCAGGGTCATATGTGACAATTTCAGACTGCCGAGACAATTGCTGTAAACCATATGGAAAGTTTTTTGGATGAGAAGGATCAGCAGTTAGATTGAACGATTCTAGGCGTTATCCCGCCCCTCGGGAAAGTACCACCCCAAAAATACATCCACACTGAAAATAAATTATTCCCAAGAATTTACTCCCCACTAAAAATCTCCCAGATATTCCACCCTCCCCCGCGAAAAATGCCCTTCTGTTTTCTTATAATAAAAACTATTTGTAAGCAACGGACAAATTACAAAGCTCAAAAAGCCACCTCTACAATGTGTTTCTTTGATTGTTTTGTAGTTTTTGAGGGAGGAGATACCTCGAAGGGTGCATTTTAATGCCAAAAACTGTCAACTCTCATTGAGCCATCAAATAAGTACAGAATTAGTTCCGAGGAGGGGGGATACAAGGTGAGGGTGGATGTAGAACGGGGGGGAGGGTTGCGAGAGGAACTTTAGAGAATGCATAAAAATATGAACTTGATATTTGCCCCCTTATGATTTCTGGAAATATTTATGGTTTAAGCTATTATTTTGAAAGAAAAGTGTATCATTAAACCCCAAAATTAACAGAATCTACCCCGTATATTAGGGGGACTGCCCCTTCCTCATCCACGCCTCCACCTTATGGCAAAAAAATTCGGAAGGAGCTCCTTGGATAAAAACATTGAGAGTTAAAGTCCTTTTTCTATAAGGCGAAAGTGATTTTAGACCAACCGGCCTTGGGGGGGGGGGAGGAGGGTATTTTCTGAGGGAAGGTTTTCAACGTATAGTATT
>NW_027067967.1:0-7747 GCF_032884065.1 Artemia franciscana
ATTTGTGTCCTGGTGTCCCGGTCTGTATATACATTCGTTTTTGAATTGGTCTTTTTTTTTAGTTTTTAGTTTTTTACCTTTTTTTAGTTTTTTTTTAATTATACTTCATGATTCTAATGATTGCCCTTGAGTTTTGTTGATGGTGATTGCTAATCGAACATTCTCTGTGTCCCCGTCGTCATTTATGTATCACCCTGAGCCCCCGGCGTCCCCGTTGTAGTTGTGTCCCTGTGTCCCGGTCGTCATTTATATTCCCTGTGTCCTGGTCGTCATTAGTGTCCCGGTGTCTCGGTCTGTATATACCTTCGTTTTTGAATTGGTGTATGATGAAATAAATTTTTGTGTTTTTCCCCTTTTTTCTTTTTAGTTTTTTTTTGGTTTTTACTTTTTTTTAGTTCTTTTTTAGTTTTTTTTTTCTTTTTTCTTTTTAGTTTTTTTGTAGTTTTTACCTTTTTAGTTTTTTTTATTTTTATTTTTATTTTTTTTTTAGTTTTGTTTTTCTCCTTTATTTTTTAGTTTTTTTGCTTTTTTTCTTTTTTTTTCTTTTTTAGTTTTTTTAGTTTTTTAGCTTTTTAGTTTTTTTATTTGTTTTTTTTTTTCTTTTTAGTTTTTTTTGTAGTTTTAACCTTTTTTTAGTTTTTTTAGTTTTTTTTTACTTATGTCCTGGTCGTCATTTATATTCCCTATGTCCCGGTCGTCATTTGTGTCCCGGTGCTTTGCTGACGGTGATTGCTAATCGAACATTCCTTGTGTCCCGGTCGCTTTCTCTTTGAGTGTCCCGGTCGTCATTTATATTCCCTATGTCCCGGTGTCCCGGTCGTCATTTGTATCCCGGTCTGTAATTTCGTCAGTCGACAAACATGACGTCAGTCGACACACAAACATGACGTCACTCGACACACACACACACAGACAACTTATTTATATATATATATATATATATATATATATATATATATATATATATATATATATATATATATATATATATATATATATATATATATATATATATATCTATATATATAAAAATAAGTTGTTTGTCTGTGTGTCTGTCTGTGGATCAGGTGACGTCATGTTTCTGTGTCGGCTGACGTCATGAAGTTAGTTGTCGTCATTTTTGCTATGACGGTGACGTCATTAAAGATATTTAAGACATATATGTTCACGTAGAAATCTATTAATGTTTAAGTTTAAAATGACTGATGAACTTACAATGGCAAAAGCCGATGAAGATGCTCAAAGAGTCTATGCCAAAAAAGTTGCTGCTGATAGAGAAAGTCAGAAAAGAAAGCGTGCCGAGGAATCAAAAGAACAGCAAGGAAACAGGCTTGAGGCTAAAGAACGCAAAACCGCGCAGTTAGATGAAGATCCACCTGGACAGCGAGAGTCAAAACATATCAAAACTGAAAATGATAGCGATGATGATTGGGTTTGGGATTTTGACTCGGATAAGGTGATCAATGCCTACCAGATTTGAGTTAAAAAAACAAAGGTTCGGCGATATGTATTTCATAGTGAAGCTGAAAAATAAAGAAGAAAACTGAAAAAAGAAAAAATGTAAAAAACTAAAAAATACTAAAAAGAAAAAACACTCAAAGAGAAATTACAGACCGGGACACAAATGACGACCGGGAAAGAGGGAATATAAATAACGACCGGGACACTCAAAGAGAAATTACAGACTGGGATACCGGGACACAAATGACGACCGGGACACAGGGAATATAAATGACGACCAGGACACAGGTATTTAAGAATATCGTTCAAAGACAAATTTTTAATTGTAAGAAGACCGTTGAAAGAGAAATTTCTAATTGTAAAATGACTGAAGAACCTACAATGACAACGGTACCACCATCGAAGTAGATAACCAGTGGGTTGTTCCATATTCCCCATTAGTGTGAAACGTCAACCCCAAGTCAAATTCGTGCATTGTTTGGCATCATTTTAACAACTTGCTCTCAATCAGCTCCTACAGAGTTGTGGGAAAAATATAAGTCAAAAATGTCCGAAGATATACTCCATCGAAAACAGTTAGAGACGTCAGATATGACTTTTGATTTTACATCAGAAATTTATTACTACACTTTAGTTATTATAGAAGATTTGTGCGTACGTATGGCAAACAAACCTCTTCAGGATTTGGGAATGCCTTCACCTAACCGTATCGCTGCTGTTTCGACATGTGCAGAATTGGATCGTGAAAAAAGTTACAGTACGAATGATCTATTGTCGTATGTACAAAATAACATTTCCAAGTTAACGTCGGAACAAAAAGACATTTATGATACGATAGACTCAATTTCAGGACGTATACAACTACCTGCTGATTTCTGTAATTTAGTGACGTCCAAAAATTAATTGATTGAAAAAGTATTTCCGAATATTCTAAAACATTATAAAAATAATAAATGGCTAAGTGAAAGAGCGATTCTCGCACCCAAAAATATAGACGTCCACGAAATCAACAATATTGTTTTGACCAAGATTGGAGACCAGGCAGTCCTTTACAAGTCAGTCGACACAGTTTTGGAACCAAATGAAGTGGTTAATTATCCATCTGAATTTTTAAATTCCATAGATCTTTCAGGGTTTCCACCACACGTGCTACAACTAAAAATAGGCGTACCAATAATACTTTCAAGAAATATCAACCCACCAAAGCTTTGCAATGGCACGCGACTTGCCGTAAAAAAAAACAATGGAAAACCTAATAGAGGCCACAATCTTGACAGGGCCTTTTGAGGGTGAGGCTGTTCTTATTCCTCGCATTCCCATGATTCCAACGGATCTGCCTTTTCAATTTAAAAGATTGCAATTCCCAATTCGATTAGCATTTGCAATCACCATTAACAAAGCTCAAGGTCAATCATTAGAAAAATGTGGTATAGATCTTAATACTGATTGTTTTTCCCATGGACAATTGTGCGTTGCATGTTCGAGGGTCGGTAAACCTGACAATCAATTTATATGCAGCGACAATTGGACAGCGAAAAATGTTGTATATTCGCAAGTTTTACGCAGTTAATTTGTATTGTATCTACCTATCTATCTATTTATATAAAAACGAGTTGTGTGTATGCATGTTTGTTTGTTTGTAAAAAGAGCGTTTGCATATGACGTCATTATTAGTACATACGGCTTTGTATATGCACAGACAATGGGAAAGCCAAGAATGTTGTATATTCGCAATTTTTACGTAGTTTAACTCCTGCAGACGAAATGAATGCTTGCCTGAAAAATTCTAATTTATGGGCACACGTAAAAATATTAAAATTAACTACAAATATGCGTGTCCGATTGCAAAACGATGACTCTGGTCAAACATTTTCAGATCAATTGCTGGCAATTGGAAACGGAAAGCTCCCAGTAGTGGGAAAGCCAAAAATGTTGTATATTCGTAATTTTTAGGTAGTTTGAAACACATATATAAATCTATCTATATTCACAAGTGGGACACAGGGACACAACTACAATGGCGCGTAACTAATATGGCGCGTAACGACTTACGCGCGCGGGGGGGCTTGGGGGGGCGCGAAGCGCCCCACCAACTAGGTGTTGGGGTGGCGTGAATCGCCACCCCAACAGCTAGTATATATATATATATATATATATATATATATATATATATATATATATATATATATATATATATATATATATATATATATATATATATATATATATATATATATATATATATATATATATATATATATATATATGTATATATATAATATATATATAACTATGTATATGTATATATATATATATATATATATATATATATATATATATATATAACTTGTTTGCATATTAATTTTTTTCTATATTTTTTTGTAAAAAGTGGGTTTGCATATGACGTCATTATAAGTATATGAGGCTTTGTATATGACGTCATTATAAGATGACGTTACAGATCGAGACACCGGGACACAAATGACGACCGGGACACCGGGACACAGGGAATATAAATGACGACGGGGACACAGGGAATATTCGATTAGCAATCACCATCAACGAAGCTCAAGGGTAATCATTAGAAAAATGCAGTATAGCGGGCTTTTTATTTTAGAATTAAATAAAAAAAACTAGTTTTTTAACTGAAAGTAAGAAGTGACAATAAAACTTAAAACGAACAGAAATTACTCCGTATATGAAATGGGTTGTCCCCTCCGCAGTCCCTCGCTCTTTATACTAAAGCTTTTAATTGTTTTAAAAAGTAGAATTGTGGCAAAGAGTCAAACTTTAGCGTAAAGAGCGAGGGACTGCGGAGGGGACAACCCATTTCATATACGGAGTAATTTCTGTTCGTTTTAAGTTTTAATGTCGCTCTTTACTTTCAGTTAAAAAACTAGTTTTTTTTATTTAATTTCTGAAAGTTTTTGAATTAATGCATGTTTGATTTTTGCTCTCCGCACATAAATTATTGAAATGAAATTAGTATATTAATTTTTCTTGTCTAAATGGCTTTCTCTTAGTTTTAATCAGACGATTTTGAGAAACAAGGGGTGGGGAAGGAGACCTAGCTGCCCTCCAATTTTTCGGTTACTTAAAAAGGCTACTAGAACTTTTAATTTTCAACGGACGTTTTTATTAGTAAAAAATATACATAACTTAAGAATTAACTTACGTAACAAACTTTTATATACTTATATTTTTATTATGTGCACGAGGGGGTTTATACCCTCGTTAATACCTCGCTCTTTACACTAAATCGTGAGTTTTGTCCCAATTCTTTAAGAATGACCCCTGAATCAAAAAGGCCGTAGAATAAATAGTTGAAATTACTAAAAATATTTTAGCATAAAGAGCGAGGTATTTATCTCCTCCTAAATACCTCGCTCTTTATGCTAAGTATTGTTAGAACCCCTCATATGCGTAATAATCTCTGTTCGTTTTAAATTTCAATGCTATTCCTTACTTTCATTTGAAAAAACGTTTTCATGTTTATTTTTTCATTGTTTTTTTTTTATAGTAATGCTAGAAAATCCTGCGCCCTTTTCATTGAATTTTTTTTCCCCATGACATATTGCTCAAAGGAAAGATCCTCCCACAAAGCCCTCTCCCATCAACCCCACCCCAAACCAAAAAATCCCCATGAAAACGTCTGTACACTTCCCAATAACCATTGCTATATGTAAACACTGGTCAAAGTTTGTAACTTGCAGCCCCTCCCTCAGGGATTGTGGGGGAGTAAGCCATTCCCAAAGACATAGTTATTATGGTTTTCGACTATGCGGAACAAAATGGCTATCTTAAAATTTTAATCTGTTGACTTTTGGAAAAAATATTAGCGTGGGAGGGGGCCTATTTGCCCTCCAATTTTTTTATCACTTAAAAAGGGCACTAGAACTTTTCATTTCCGTAAGAATGAGCCCTCTTGCGACACTCTAAGACCACCTGGTCGGTACTATGACCCCTGGGAAAAAAAAACAACAAACAAACAAATAAACACGCACCCGTGATTTGTCTTCGGGCAAAAAATATGAAATTCCACATTTTTAGATAGGAGCTTGAAATTTTTGCTATAGAGTTCTCTGATATGCCGAATGTGATAGTGTGATTTTCGTTAAGATTCTATAACTTTTAGGGGATGTTTCCCCCTTTTTTCCAAAATAGGGCAAATTTTCTTAGGCTCGTAACTTTTGATGACAAAGACTAAATTAATTGAAACTTATATATTTAGAATCAGCGCGAAAATTCGATTCTTTTGATGTATCTTTTAGCATCAAAATTCTGTTTTTTAGAGTTCCGTTTACTATTGAGCCGGGTCGCCCCTTACTACAGTTCTTTACCACGAACTGTTTGAAAAGAAAATAATTCGGTATTTTGGGGCTTCTGACATTACTACTCCTTTGCGGAAGTTAGGCTCAAAATTGAAAAAGGATTATATTTTTTCTCTGGGCCCCCTCCACCTCTTAGTTCGTTTATTTTCCCGTTAGTTTTCACCTGTTTTCGCTTTATAGTTGTGTTATCTCTTAGCAGTTCTTTCGTTAGTTGAGTTATGGTTGTGGTATATATGTTTTATCGCTCGTATAGTTGTGTTATTTCCAAATTATACTCCATATTAGAGAGGCTCCGAACACCCAGCATTGTATATTAAGCTCTGAATTTGACGTTTTTTTTCTAACATGACCAGATTCGTCCTGCGCCCTTTTCATTGAATTTTTCCCCCATGGCATATTTCTCCAAGGAAAGATCCTCCCACATAGCCCCCTCCTTCAACCCTACCCCCAAAACCAAAAAAATCCCCCTGAAAACGTCTGTACACTTCCCAATAACCATTATTATATGTAAACACTGGTTGAAGTTTGTAACTTGCAGCCCCTGCCCCAGGGACTGTGGGGGAGTAAGTCATCTCCAAATACGTAGTTATTATGATTTTCGACTATGCTGAACAAAATGGCTATCTCAAAATTTTGATCCGTAGACTTCGGGAAAAAAATGAGCGTGGGAGGGGGCCTTGATGCCCTCTAATTTTTTTGGTCACTTAAAAAGGGCACTAGAACTTTTCATTTCCGTTAGAATGAGCCCTCTTGCGACATTCTAGGACCACTTGGTCGATACGATGACCCCTGGGGAAAAAAAACAAACAAATAAACACGCACCCGTGATTTGTCTTCTGGCAAAAAATGCAAAATTCCACAATAGGATTCCAAAAAATGCAAAATTCCAAAATTCTACAATAGGGTTCTCTGATACGCTGAATCTGATGGTGTCATTTTCGTTAAGATCCTACGACTTTTAGGGGGTGTTTCCCCCTATTTTCCTGAATAAGGCAAATATTCTCAGGCTCGTAACTTTTGATGGCCAAGACTAAACTTGATGAAACTTATATATTTAAAATCAGCATTAAAATGCGATTCTTTTGATGTAGCTATTGATATCAAAATTCCATTTTTTAGAGTTTTGGTTACTATTGAGCCGGATCGCTCCTTACTACAGTTCGTTACCACGAACTGTTTGAAAAGCCTTTTTTTTACATGATTTGAAAAACAACTTTTAAACGAACAGCTTTAAGCCTTTTTTTTTGTTAAAAAAAAGTTGTTTGATTAATATTTGCCTGTTTTCAATGTTCTAACTTGCAGTTGGTTTAGAATGGCTTCAGCCCTATAAAAGGGTAGAAGCTATGTAGGCGACAGGTTATGCCACTCTACGTGAATAAAAGAGACCCAAAATGAACCAAAATTACAATGAATAATAAAGTCAAACTTTAAACGAATAGAAATTTCCACAGCCAGGAATTGGCCACCCTAATAGCCTTATAAATGCCAAAATGTCATTTTCGCTTTACTGAAAACATTATCTATTTCTTTTTTTAATTGTTTTTTTAATTGTTATATCGCTAATAGCAACGCAATAAGAAAATCGTATTTCAAGGTTTAAAAATCAGTGTGTTGTAAGCTGTCCTCGTCCCTCTTAAGACCTCTACAGAGCTTAGTTAAAATTGGTAACAAAATTTGGTGAATTTGGTTATTTTCATCTATAGAAATTAGAGCACTTACAATCTGTTGATTCCAAGATTATTAAACCTTCAAATAAAAGCTACAACTTCTTAAACTGTTTGCTAACTCATGTTTATAGCTTATAACTATACCGCAAACAATTTCAGACTGTTTGCTGTCTTTTTATACTGTAGTCTTATCAACAATATTTAACTATTAAAGCAAGCCCGATTTTTAATAACCATACCTGCTAAGTTTCAAACTTTTGGTTTATTTTTTCAAGGTTTTTGAATTGT
>NW_027067968.1:0-7747 GCF_032884065.1 Artemia franciscana
ATTACCCTCGAAAACTAAAACTTTTGACATAGGAAAAGAGCCTTTAATCACATTCTTTACCGTGTGCAATCATAAAATAGTCTAAAATCTTCATTTTTTCCACAGACATAGCTCTTACCATCGAAAACTAAAACTTTTGAAATAGGAAAAGAGCCTTTAATCACATTCTTTACCATTTACAATCATAAAATTGTCTAATATCTTCATTTTATCAACATACGTAGCTCTTACCCTCGAAAACTAAAACTTTTTACATAGGAAAAGAGCCTTTAATCACATTCTTTACCATTTGCAATCATAAAATAGTCTAATATCTTCATTTTTTCAACATACGTAGCTATTACCCTCGAAAACTAAAACTTTTGACATAGGAAAAGAGCCTTTATTCACATTCTTTACCATGTGCAATCATAAAATAGTCTAATATCTTCATTTTTTCAACATACGTAGCTATTACCCTCGAAAAATATAACTTTTAAAATAGGAAAAGAGCCTTCAATCACATTCTTCACCATGTGCAATCATAAAATAGTCTAATATCTTCATTTTTTCCACAGACCTAGCTATTACCCTCGAAAACTAGAACTTTTGAAATAGGAAAAGAGCCTTTAATCGCATTCTTTACCATGTACAATCATAAAATAGTCTAATATCTTCATTTTTTCAATATACGTAGCTATTACCCTCGAAAACTAAAACTTTTGAAATAGGAAAAGAGCCTTTAATCACATTCTTTATCATTTGCAATCATAAAATAGTCTAATATCTTCATTTTTTCAACATACGTAGCTATTACCCTCGAAAACTAAAACTTTTGAAATAGGAAAAGAGCCTTTAATCACATTCTTTACCATTTGCAATCATAAAATAGTCTAATATCTTCATTTTTTCAACATACGTAGCTATTACCCTGGAAAACTAAAACTTTTGAAATAGGAAATGAGCCTTTAATCACATTCTATACCATTTGCAATCACAAAATAGTCTAATATCTTCATTTTTTCAACATACGTAGCTATTACCCTCGAAAACTAAAACTTTTGAAATAGGAAAAGAGCCTTTAATCACATTCTCTACCATGTGCAATCATAAAATTGTCTAATATCTTCATTTTTCAACATATGTAGCTATTACCCTCGAAAACTAAAACTTTTAAAATAGGAAAAGAGCCTTTAATCACATTCTTTACCATTTGCAATCATAAAATAGTCTAATATCTTCATTTTTTTAACATACGTAGCTCTTACCCTCAAAAACTAAAACTTTTGAAATAGGAAAAGAGCCTTTTATATATCAACATTCTTTACCATTTGCAATCATAAAATAGTCTAATATCTTCATTTTTTCCACAGACAAAGCTATTATCTTCGAAAACTAAAACTTTTGAAATAGGAAAAGAGCCATTAATCACATTCTTTACCGTTTGCAATCATAAAATAGTCTAATATCTTCATTTTTTCAACATACGTAGCTATTACCCTCGAAAAGTAAAACTTTTGACATAGGAAAAGAGCCTTTAATCACATTCTTTACCATGTGCAATCATAAAATAGTCTAATATCTTCATTTTTTCCATAGACATAGCTATTACCCTCGAAAACTAAAACTTTTGAAATAGGAAAAGAGCCTTTAATCACATTCTTTACCATGTGCAATCATAAAATAGTCTAATATCTTCATTTTTTCCACAGACAAAGCTATTACCCTTGAAAACTAAAACTTTTGAAATAGGAAAAGAGCCTTTAATCACATTCTTTACCATGTGCAATCATAAAATTGTCTAATATCTTCATTTTTTCAACATACGTAGCTATTACCCTCGAAAACTAAAACTTTTGAAATAGGAAAAGAGCCTTTAATCACATTCTTTACCATGTGCAATCATAAAATAGTCTAATATCTTCATTTTTTCAACATACGTAGCTATTACCCTCGAAAACTAAACTTTTGAAATAGGAAAAGAGCCTTTAATCACATTCTTTACCATGTGCAATCATAAAATAGTCTAATATCTTCATTTTTTCAACATACGTAGCTATTACCCTCGAAAACTAAAACTTTTGAAATAGGAAAAGAGCCTTTAATCACATTCTTTACCATTTGCAATCATAAAATAGTCTAATATCTTCATTTTTCAACATACGTAGCTATTACCCTCGAAAAGTAAAACTTTTGACATAGGAAAAGAGCCTTTAATCACATTCTTTACCATGTGCAATCATAAAATAGTCTAATATTTTCATTTTTTCCATAGACATAGCTATTACCCTCGAAAACTAAAACTTTTGAAATAGGAAAAGAGCCTTTAATCACATTCTTTACCATTTGCAATCATAAAATAGTCTAATATCTTCATTTTTTCAACATACGTAGCTATTACCCTCGAAAACTAAAACTTTTGACATAGGAAAAGAGCCTTTAATCACATTCTTTACCATGTGCAATCATAAGATAATCTAATATGTTCATTTTTTCCACAGACAAAGTTCTTACCCTCGAAAACTAAAACTTTTGAAATAGGAAATGAGCCTTTAATCACATTCTATACCATTTGCAATCACAAAATAGTCTAATATCTTCATTTTTTCAACATACGTAGCTATTACCCTCGAAAACTAAAACTTTTCAAATAGGAAAAGAGCCTTTAATCACATTCTTTACCATTTGCAATCATAAAATAGTCTAATATCTTCATTTTTTCAACATACGTAGCTCTTACCCTCAAAAACTAAAACTTTTGAAATAGGAAAAGAGCCTTTAATCACATTCTTTACCATTTGCAATCATAAAATAGTCTAATATCTTCATTTTTTCCACAGACAAAGCTATTATCCTCGAAAACTAAAACTTTTGAAATAGGAAAAGAGCCATTAATCACATTCTTTACCGTTTGCAATCATAAAATAGTCTAATATCTTCATTTTTTCAACATACGTAGCTATTACCCTCGAAAAGTAAAACTTTTGACATAGGAAAAGAGCCTTTAATGACATTCTTTACCATGTGCAATCATAAAATAGTCTAATATCTTCATTTTTTCCATAGACATAGCTATTACCCTCGAAAACTAAAACTTTTGAAATAGGAAAAGAGCCTTTAATCACATTCTTTACCATGTGCAATCATAAAATCGTCTAATATCTTCATTTTTTCCACAGACAAAGCTATTACCCTTGAAAACTAAAACTTTTGAAATAGGAAAAGAGCCTTTAATCACATTGTTTACCATGTGCAATCATAAAATTGTCTAATATCTTCATTTTTTCAACATACGTAGCTATTACCCTCGAAAACTAAAACTTTTGAAATAGGAAAAGAGCCTTTAATCACATTCTTTACCATGTGCAATCATAAAATAGTCTAATATCTTCATTTTTTCAACATACGTAGCTATTACCCTCGAAAACTAAACTTTTGAAATAGGAAAAGAGCCTTTAATCACATCTTTACCATGTGCAATCATAAAATAGTCTAATATCTTCATTTTTTCAACATACGTAGCTATTACCCTCGAAAACTAAAACTTTTGAAATAGGAAAAGAGCCTTTAATCACATTCTTTACCATTTGCAATCATAAAATAGTCTAATATCTTCATTTTTCAACATACGTAGCTATTACCCTCGAAAAGTAAAACTTTTGACATAGGAAAAGAGCCTTTAATCACATTCTTTACCATGTGCAATCATAAAATAGTCTAATATCTTCATTTTTTCCATAGACATAGCTATTACCCTCGAAAACTAAAACTTTTGAAATAGGAAAAGAGCCTTTAATCACATTCTTTACCATGTGCAATCATAAAATTGTCTAATATCTTCATTTTTTCAACATACGTAGCTAATACCCTCGAAAACTAAAACTTTTGAAATAGGAAAAGAGCCTTTAATCACATTCTTTACCATGTGCAATCATAAAATAGTCTAATATCTTCATTTTTTCAACATACGTAGCTATTACCCTCGAAAACTAAACTTTTGAAATAGGAAAAGAGCCTTTAATCACATTCTTTACCATGTGCAATCATAAAATAGTCTAATATATTCATTTTTTCAACATACGTAGCTATTACCCTCGAAAACAAAAACTTTTGAAATAGGAAAAGAGCCTTTAATCACATTCTTTGCCATTTGAAATCATAAAATAGTCTAATATCTTCATTTTTTCAACATACGTAGCTATTACCCTCGAAAACTAAAAGTTTTGAACTAGGAAAAGATCCTTTAATCACATTCTTTACCATGTGCAATCATAAAATTGTCTAATATCTTCATTTTTTCAACATACGTAGCTATTACCCTCGAAAACTAAAACTTTTGACATAGGAAAAGAGCCTTTAATCACATTCTTTACCGTGTGCAATCATAAAATAGTCTAAAATCTTCATTTTTTCCACAGACATAGCTATTACCATCGAAAACTAAAACTTTTGAAATAGGAAAAGAGCCTTTAATCACATTCTTTACCATTTACAATCATAAAATTGTCTAATATCTTCATTTTATCAACATACGTAGCTCTTACCCTCGAAAACTAAAACTTTTTACATAGGAAAAGAGCCTTTAATCACATTCTTTTACCATTTGCAATCATAAAATAGTCTAGTATCTTCATTTTTTCAACATACGTAGCTATTACCCTCGAAAACTAAAACTTTTGACATAGGAAAAGAGCCTTTATTCACATTCTTTACCATGTGCAATCATAAAATAGTCTAATATCTTCATTTTTTCAACATACGTAGCTATTACCCTCGAAAAATATAACTTTTAAAATAGGAAAAGAGCCTTCAATCACATTCTTCACCATGTGCAATCATAAAATGGTCTAATATCTTCATTTTTTCCACAGACCTAGCTATTACCCTCGAAAACTAGAACTTTTGAAATAGGAAAAGAGCCTTTAATCGCATTCTTTACCATGTACAATCATAAAATAGTCTAATATCTTCATTTTTTTCAATATACGTAGCTATTACCCTCGAAAACTAAAACTTTTGAAATAGGAAAAGAGCCTTTAATCACATTCTTTATCATTTGCAATCATAAAATAGTCTAATATCTTCATTTTTTCAACATACGTAGCTATTACCCTCGAAAACTAAAACTTTTGAAATAGGAAAAGAGCCTTTAATCAAATTCTTTACCATTTGCAATCATAAAATAGTCTAATATCTTCATTTTTTCAACATACGTAGCTATTACCCTCGAAAACTAAAACTTTTGACATAGGAAAAGAGCCTTTAATCACATTCTTTACCATGTGCAATCATAAAATAATCTAATATGTTCATTTTTTCCACAGACAAAGTTCTTACCCTCGAAAACTAAAACTTTTGAAATAGGAAATGAGCCTTTAATCACATTCTATACCATTTGCAATCACAAAATAGTCTAATATCTTCATTTTTTCAACATACGTAGCTATTACCCTCGAAAACTAAAACTTTTGACATAGGAAAAGAGCCTTTAATCACATTCTTTACCATGTGCAATCATAAAATTGTCTAATATCTTCATTTTTCAACATATGTAGCTATTACCCTCGAAAACTAAAACTTTTTAAATAGGAAAAGAGCCTTTAATCATATTCTTTACCATTTGCAATCATAAAATAGTCTAATATCTTCATTTTTTCAACATACGTAGCTCTTACCCTCAAAAACTAAAACTTTTGAAATAGGAAAAGAGCCTTTAATCACATTCTTTACCATTTGCAATCATAAAATAGTCTAATATCTTCATTTTTTCCACAGACAAAGCTATTATCCTCGAAAACTAAAACTTTTGAAATAGGAAAAGAGCCATTAATCACATTCTTTACCGTTTGCAATCATAAAATAGTCTAATATCTTCATTTTTTCAACATACGTAGCTATTACCCTCGAAAAGTAAAACTTTTGAAATAAGAAAATAGCCTTAAATCACATTCTTTACCATATGCAATCATAAAATAGTCTAATATCTTCATTTTTTCAACATACGTAGCTATTACCCTCGAAAACTAAAACTTTTGACATAGGAAAAGAGCCTTTAATCACATTCTTTACAATTTGCGATCATAAATATTCTAATATCTTCATTTTTTCAACATACGTAGCTATTACTCTCGAAAACTAAAACTTTTGACATAGCAAAAGAGCCTTTAATCACATTCTTTACCATTTGCAATCATCAAATGGTCTAATATCTTCATTTTCTCAACATACGTTGCTATTACCATCGAAAACTAAAACCTTTGACATAGGAAAAGAGCCTTTAATCATATTCTTTACCATTTGCAATCATAAAATTGTCTAATATCTTCATTTTTTCAACATACGTAGCTATTACCCCCCGAAAACTAAAACTTTTGAAATAGGAAAAGAGCCTTTAATCACATTCTTTACCATTTGCAATCATAAAATAGTCTAATATCTTCATTTTTTCAACTTACGTCGCTATCACCCCCCCGAAAACTAAAACTTTTCAAATGGGAAAAGAGCCTTTAAACACATTCTTTACCATGTGCAATCATAAAATAGTCTAATATCTTCATTTTTTCCACTGACAAAGCTATTACCCCCCGAAAACTAAAACTTTTGGCATAGGAAAAGAGCCTTTAATCACATTGTTTACCATTTGCAATCATAAATAGTCTAATATCTTCATTTTTGCAACATACGTAGCTATTACCCTCGAAAACTAAAACTTTTGAAATAGGAAAAGAGCCTTTAATCACATTCTTTACCATGTGCAATCATAAATAGTCTAATATCTTCATTTTTTCCACAGACATAGCTATTACCCTCGAAAACTAAAACTTTTGAAATGGGAAAAGAGCCTTTAATCACATTCTTTACCATTTGCAATCATAAGATAGTCTAATATCTTCATTTTTTCAACATACGTAGCTATTACCCTCGAAAACTAAAACTTTTGAAATAGGAAAAGAGCCTTTAATCACATTCTTTACCAATTGCAATCATAAAATAGTCTAATATCTTCATTTTTTCAACATACGTAGCTATTACCCTCGAAAACTAAAACTTTTGACATAGGAAAAGAGCCTTTAATCACATTCTTTACCATGTGCAATCATAAAATAGTCTAATATCTTCATTTTTTCTATAGACATAGCTATTACCCTCGAAAACTAAAACTTTTGAAATAAGAAAAGAGCCTTTAATCACATTCTTTACCATGTGCAATCATAAAATAGTCTAATATCTTCATTTTTTCCACAGACAAAGCTATTACCTTCGAAAACTAAAACTTTTGAAATAGGAAAGAGCCTTTAATCACATTCTTTACCATGTGCAATCATAAAATTGTCTAATATCTTCATTTTTTCAACATACGTAGCTTTTACCCTCGAAAACTAAAACTTTTGAAATAGGAAAAGAGCCTTTAATCACATTCTTTACCATGTGCAATCATAAAATAGTCTAATATCTTCATTTTTTCAACATACGTAGCTATTACCCTCGAAAAATAAACTTTTCAAATAGGAAAAGAGCCTTTAATCACATTCTTTACCATGTGCAATCATAAAATAGTCTAATATCTTCATTTTTTCAACATACGTAGCTATTACCCTCGAAAACTAAAACTTTTGAAATAGGAAAAGAGCCTTTAATCACATTCTTTGCCATTTGAAATCATAAAATAGTCTAATATCTCCATTTTTCCAACATACGTAGCTGTTACCCTCGAAAACTAAAACTTTTGAACTAGGAAAAGAGCCTTTAATCACATTCTTTACCATGT
>NW_027067969.1:0-7726 GCF_032884065.1 Artemia franciscana
TTCTCATGCCCTGCTAAAGGATTTTTTCTAAGCAGAGTAATAGCTGATCAGCAGTTTTTTGATAGTTGTTTAATAAAGTGATTGTTAATTTTCTAGTTGAGTGACTTCTTGTTATCTCAGAAAGGGTAAGGTTAGGAAAATGAAACTTTCAGGGGTTGGTCTACAGGCTAAAGTATATCTTGGGAAGGAATTTTAGAGTATCCACCTCCACTCCTTTCTCTAGAGAGCTGTGAAATTCGCCAATCTGACAGGTTTGTCAAAATTGAAATTTTGATGAAACAACATTTTATCTTAAGTTTTAGTTACCAGTTGCTTTTTCTCTGCCTTTAGTTCTGAAAATGCAATTCCTGTTATGAGTAAATTTCTGAGCCATATCAATGTTTTTTTTTTCAAAATTTAGGAAATGTATTGGCATAGGGTAAACCCACCTGTTGTCGGTCACAGACTAAATCCCGGGCAGAATCTTTGATTGGATTGCAACATGCCCAATACTCAGTCTCTGAGCACCCAATACTCGGTCTCAAGTCAAGAGACTTGCTATTTCTGAGTCACTTCCGAATAACCTGTTTAGATATTCTTTGCTGAGATCTATGACTCAGGCTCTTTGTCTGGTTATTAGACATTTTAATGTCTTGAAATTTGTTATTTTAAATTCGATTTTCAGAGAGAAAAATAGTGGATCCAGGATTTTCTTTGGGGGAGGGCATAATAGGTTGCTTAGATAAACTTGCAAACAAAAAAAATGCCCGCAAAATAAAGGGAACCTCAACAATTATGCGTTGTAGGGTAGAGGAAATATTCTAAAGTATTAAAGAGTTTGGGCCTTTATTTTAATGTTTTAAGATGAACAGAGGAGGTGATATGTTGTATAATGCGGAGCTTTGATTAGATGAAAATAGGCAGTAAAGTGGCCATCATTTCTCACAAAAACTTAAATTAATAAATTTTGCGCTTCTCGTGCATTTATTTTCTATTATACAAATTCGCTAAAAAACTACTAGGCTGTGTTGTAAAAGCCATCCCTCTTTGCAAAACAAGCAAACCCAAAAAACCAAAACAGACTACCCAAAAAAGTAATGATAGGCCTATCAATTTCTTTGCCTTAGTGCCATAGCAAGACAGACTCAAAAACAAATTTTTGACAGTAAAAAGAAGTTATGATTTTAATTTCTCCTCCTTGTTACTACAAAATGAAGATCTTCGCCTTGCAGTTGGCTTTTGTAGTAATACGGACAGATTCCGTTGATAAACCTAAATTTAATTAAATAATTTTTTGGCGGTATGCGACATTAGTAAAACTTAACAAAGACTGCACAAAGTGACTAAAATCTTCTTTCAAACTGGTTTACAAAAAAAAAAACAGTCTTAATATTGAAAAATTTATGAAAAACTCAACTATTAAAAATCAATTACAAAGAAAAATCACTTTCGTCCAGGCCCAAACCAGAGCAAGCTGTCCCAACCAAAAATACAACATCATGTCATGGGGGGGGGTGCTCCCGTGCCCTCCTTGGATCCGCCCCTTTTCTGAATGAAAGATTTAGCTGTCATTTGAAGACTGGGCTGCTTTGAGGTGAAGACGCTCACATGAGTGAATTTCAAATGCTTAAAACAAATTTAATCAAACAGTTTATGGTAACAAATTGTAGTAAGGAGCGACCCGGCTCAATAATAACCGAAACTCTTAAAAACGGAATTTTATATAGCAGTAGTTACAACGAAATAATCGAATTTTAATGCTGATTTTAAATATATAAGTTTCATCAAATTTAGTTATACCCATCAAAAGTTACGAGACTGAGAAAATTTGCCTTATTTTAGAAAATAGGGGAAAACACCCCTTAAGAGTGATACAATCTTAACGAAAATCACACCATCAGATTCAACGTATCAGAGAACCCTAGAGTAGAAGTTTCAAGCTACTATCTACAAAAATGTTGAATTTCGTTTTTTTTTTGCCGTATTTTTTCCAGGGGTGATCGTATCGACCCAGTGGTCCGAGAATGTCGCCAGAGGACTCATTCTGACGGAAATTAAAAGTTCTAGGGCCTTTTTTAAGTGACCAAAAAAATGGAGAGCACCTAGGCCTCCTCCCACGCTCATTTTTTTCCTAAATTCACCGCATCAAAATTCTGAGATAGCCATTTTATCCAACTTAGTCGAAAAACCTAATAACTATGTCTTTGAGGACGACTTACTCCCCCATAGTCCCCGTGGGAGGGACTGTAAGTTACAAACTTTGACCAGTGTTTACATGTAGTAATGGTTTTTGGGAAGTGTATTGATGCTTTCAGGTGAATTTTTTGGTTGGGGAGGTTGAGCGATTGTGGGGAAAAGTTTCCATGGGGGAAGAGAATTTCCATGAAGGGGGCGCAGCATTTTCCAGCATTTAAAAAAATATGAAAAACTTTTCAACTGAAAGTAATGAGGAGCATTAAAAACTTAAAACGAACAGAAATTATTACGCATATGAGGGGTTCACTTCCTTCTAATACCTCGCTCTTTACGCTAAAGTATTTTTAGTATTTTCAACTATTTATTCTACGGTCTTTGTGATTCAGGGGCCATTCTTAAGGAATTGGGACACAATATAAGCTTTAGTATGAAGAGCGAGGTATTCACGAGGGGGCGAACCCCCTCATATAAGTAGTAAAAACATACGAATATAGAAGTTCGTTACGTAAGTTAATTCGTAAGTTACAAAAACGTTCGTAAATAATTAAAAGTTCTAGTTGCCTTTTTAAGTAGCCGCAAATTGGAGGGTAACTAGGCATCCTCTGCTCCCTTTTCTCTAAAATTATCCGATCAAAACTATGAGAAAAACATTTAGCCAAAAAAAAAAATATATAGGCAAATTTCGTTTTAATTATTCCCAGTGTGGAGAGCCAAAATCAAAACATGCTGTAATTCAAAAACGTTCAGAAATTAAATAAATAAAAAACAAGTTTTTTTTAACCAAAAGTAAGGAGCGACATTAAAACTTAAAACGGACAGAAATTACTCCGTATATGAAAGGGGCTGTTCTCTCTTCAACACCCCGCTCTTTACGCTAAAGTTTTTTAATGTTTTAAAAAATGGAGTGGAGAGAAAGCGTCAAACTTTAGCGTAAAGAGCGGGATATAGAAGAGAGAACAGCCCCTTTCATATATGGAGTAATTTCTGTTCGTTTTAAGTTTTAATGTCGCTCCTTACTTTCAGTAAAAAAAAATGTTTTTTTATTTAATATATCTTAAAACCATATAACAAATGTATCTTCACAAATTTAGGAAACATCCAATGCGCTAATTCAGCCACATCAAGGAGTTCTCACCACCTGCCAATGATCTATCTTGAAGATGCAATTAAAGAGATTTAAACGAGAAATAAAACCTAGTAAGAGCTGGCTCGACAACTTATGGTTGATAGTATATCTTCCAACTTAAAAAGAACAGAAAATATTCTGTATATGAAAGGGATTGTCCCTCCTCATCGCCCTGCTTTTTACGGTAAAACTTGGTATAAGAATTCTAGCAAATTCCCTTGGTGTTAAATTTCTCCTGAAAGTTTCACCCCCCTAGAAACTTCCCTCTCATTGGAAATTCTCCCCGTGAAAAATTTTACTAGCAGAAATCTCCCCCACCTCATAAAATGTATGTATACTTCCCTATAAAAGACTACGTAAGCAACAGACAAAAGGTATGACTTAGACATATTCCCAGGAGGATCGTGGTGTTACGGCAAAACTTCGTGTAAGAATTCTAGCAAATTCCCCTGGTGTAAAATTTGTCATGAGAAATTTACCCCCTAGTAACTTACCTGCCATGGGAAATTCTCCTCGTAAAAAATTTCACTTGCAGAAAATACTCCCGCATTCAAAAAATGTATGTATACTTCCCTGTAATAGGCTACGTAAGCGACGGGCAAATTTAATAACTTAAGACCTATTCCCAGAAGGATCGTGGTATCTCGAAAGGTATAATTGTTCGGCCTTTCAACTATTCTGAACAAAAAAATACTTCTACTACTAACAAATTACCGCAGCACCAAGCCCTCTGAGGCCAACACGGCTAAGCTCAGTCCTCTTCCAATCCAATATATTCAAAACTTCCCTCTTTACACTCTCCCAGAAAATTCCCATTTCATTTAAAGCTTTCTTTATGAAATCCTCCCACCCCAACCGTGGATGACCAGCTTTCTGCTTAGCCCTAGACCGCTGGTCAAAAAGGACAATCGTCGGTAATCTGTCATCCTTCATCCGCAAAGCGTGCCCTAGCCATCTTAACCTTTCTCTCATTAGAGCCATAGAAAGCAGGATGCTATCTCAAAATTTTGATTGGACTATTCAGATAAAAAAATTCTAGTTGTGGATTCCTTCCAGAATTCTTTTTGCATAGGCTACGAATCCACCTCAAAAATAGCCTACTTATATTTGAAGAAAGATCTGTTTTCACTCAAGTTAATTACCCTATTTATTTATCTGACGGTTCAATGAGAGCTGGGATGTTTTGACATTAAAATGCACTGTTGTGAATCATCTCCCTGTCTAAGTACGAAACAATCAGATAACTAATCGCCTCGCGGGTGATATCCTATTGAATATTTTAAACCCAACAAGGAACCAAATAATTGCACATGAAACGACAACAGTAGCTTGTTGTCATTTCCTAGGTTAATTGAAATTCATTTGTTTAGCCTGAAACTTTGTGAAATTTTTAATTTCCCAATGGTTTCTTGGGATTTCTGGCAAAAATAGGACGTTTATTAAGAATTAGATACATTTGTGAAGCCTTTTTTGGGGGATTTTACAGCATGCAATTATCCGGTCAAGTCACTGCCCAATTATTAATACGTTTTCTGTCCAACTTTTTACCCTCTTTGAAGTAATTAGCAATTGTACTGTTGTTGTTTTTTTGTAAAGAGAGTTTGCTTTCCACGGCAAAATAGAATTATCCTTGATACTAGGGCGTTTATCCCCCCTTTTCAGGATAAAGTACAGCTTTTATGGATCAATTTTGGAAACTATTATTTTTCATTAAAATCTACGTTTTTGGATTAGGAGAACTACCCCCTGCAACACCCATATCGCACTGTTAGCCCTAAAATTTCCCTTTCAGTGGGATATAATAGATTAATCACTGATTCTAAATCGCTATGAACACAAACCTGAGCCTAAAACGTACTTTTGAGGCTCCAGTCTTCTTCCCCCCATCCGCTACAATACTACAAATTAAAGTTAATCTGTATTTTCCGATATACGTGCTTTTTGCATTACTAAATAAAAAATTGCTACTTTATATCTGCTGTTTCGAGGTTCCCCCCCCCCGAAAAAAATTTCTTGCGTACGTGCCTGCTATATATATATATATATATATATATATATATATATATATATATATATATATATATATATATATATATATATATATATATATATAAATCCTCCCCATGAATCCCCATATTTCTTCATGAAATCCTCCCACACCAACCGCGGATGACCAGCTTTCTGTTTAGCCCTAGACGGCCAGCCAAAAAGGACTGTATTTGGTAATAATTCATCCTTTTTCCACAAAGCGTGCCCTAGCCATCTTAACCTTTCTCTCATTACAGCCATAGAAAGCAGGATGCTATCTCAAATTTTGGATTGAAACATTCTGATAAAAAAATTCTAGCTGTTAATTCCTTCCATATTTTTTTTTTTGCATAGGCTACGATTCCGACTCAAACATAGGCTACTCTTGTAGCATACTTATATTTGAAGAAAGATCTGTTTTCACTTAAGTTGTGATCCTTTTTAAGATCATGAGGGATCCCAACGTGCGACAAATATTTTCGGGAAATCGAATTACAAGCTAGAAAAAAAATTTTCTTAGAAAAACAAGTTAGAAAAACAGTCCCCTCCCTCCAAAAATTTCTCCAACACAAAGACGTTTAAAGTATAAAACGTGTGAGATCCAACGTTTAATGTATAAAAAATTTTATGGTCAGGGGAAGTGGGATACGTGAGAGGATGTTTCTAGGGGTGAATTTACCACAGGGAAGAGCATTTTCATGAAGAGTTGCTGGATTTTACAGCATTATTTAAAAAAAAAAAAAACATTTTTGGTTACTTTTTAAGTAACCAAAAAAAAATCGGAGGGAATCTTCCACGCTCATTTTTCTCCCAAAGTCAACGGATAAAAATTTTGAGATAGCCATTTTGTTCCGCATAGTCGAAAACCATAATAACTATGTCTTTGGGGATGACTTACCATATCTACGTCTTTGGGGAGGGGCTGCAAGTTACAAACTTTGACCAATGTTTACATACAGTAATGGTTATTGGGAAGTGTACCGACATTTTCAGGGGAATTTTTTTGGTTTGGGTGTGGGGTTCAGGGGAGGGGGCTATATAGGAGGATCTTTCCTTGGAGGAATATTTCATTGGGGAAGAGAAATTCAATGAAAATGGCGCATTATTTTCTAGCATTACTATTAAAAAAAAAACAGCAATGAAAATATAAACATGAAAATTTTTTTTCAATTGAAAGTAAGGAGAAGCATTAAAACTTAAAACGAACAGAGATTATTATACATATTAGGGGTTCTAAAAATACTTTACCACAAAGAGCGAGGTATTTAGGAGGAGATAAATACTTCGCTCTTTATGCTAAATTATTTTTAGTAATTTCAACTATTTATTCTACGGCCTTTCTGATTCAGGGGTTATTCTTAAAGAATTGGGACAAAACTTAAGATTTAGTGTGAAGAGCGAGGTATTAACGAGGGGACAAATCACCTCATATATATAATCAAAAATATAAGAATATAAAAGTTTGTTACGTAAGTTAATTTTTAAGTTACGTATATGTTTTACAAATAAAAACGTTCGTTAAAAATTAAAAGTTCTAGTTGCCTTTTTAAGTAACCGAAAAATTGGAGGGCAACTAGGCCTCCTTCCCCACCCCACATTTCTCAAAATCGTCTGATCAAAACTAAGAGAAAGCCATTTAGCAAAAAAAAAAAATTAATATGCAAATTATATTTTAATAATTTATGTATGGAGAGCCAAATTCAGACATGCATCAATTCAAAACTTTCAGAAATTAAATAAAAAAAAAATAAGTTTTTTGAAATGAAAGTAAGGAGCGACATTAAAACTTAAAACGAACAGAAATTACTCCGTATATGAAAGGGACTTTTCCTCCTCAACGCCCCGCTCTTTACGCTAAGGTTTCTTACTGTTTTAAAAAGTAGAGTTAAGAGAAAGGGTCAAACTTCAGCGTAAAGAGCGAGGCATTGAGGAGAAAAAGCCCTTTCATATGCGGAGTAATTTCTGTTCGTTTTAAGTTTTAATGTCGCTCCTTACTTACCGTTACAATAAACTTTTTTTCTTAATTTAATATTCAATGAGATCCCAGTGGTCGATTCTTCTCGGCGAGTTTATTTATATTTGGTTATATTGATGTTAATGATAGTCGAAGATCACCCCTTTTCACAATGTCAAGTCTATTGCGATCTTTTGATAACATTTGAGAAACACGACTAAATGCCGCTTCAACAAGACGTAGGAAAAGCAATAACGTAGAACTGCGCTTTATCCCAGAGCAAAGGGTACTTTGTAGCAATGTCGGTTGTTTTCCATATATTGTACTTTTCACCTTTGAATTTTGCATGCATTATTTCATCACTTTGTATTTCGTTGAGGGGCTCATGCAAAGATATGTCTATAAGGAGCAGCATTAAAACCTCGTTATACCTCACTCTTTCC
>NW_027067970.1:0-7727 GCF_032884065.1 Artemia franciscana
AATCATATTCTTTACCATGTGCAATCATAAAATAGTCTAATATCTTCATTTTTTCAACATACGTAGCTATTACCCTCGAAAACTAAAACTTTTGAAATAGGAAAAGAGGCTTTAATCACATTCTTTACCATGTGCAATCATAAAATAGTCTAATATCTTAATTTTTTCAACATACGTAGATATTACCCTCGAAAACTAAAACTTTTGAAATAGGAAAAGAGCCTTTAATCACATTCTTTACCTTGTGCAATCATAAAATTGTCTAATATCTTCATTTTGTCAAAATACGTAACTATTACCCTCGAAAACTAAAACTTTTGAAATAGGAAAAGAGCCTTTAATGACATTCTTTACCATTTGCAATCATAAAATAGTCTAATATCTTCATTTTTTCAACATACGTAGCTATTACCCTCGAAAACTAAAACTTTTGAAATAGGAAAAGAGCCTTTAATCACATTCTTTACCATTTGCAATCATAAAATAGTCTAATATCTTCATTTTTGAAATAGGAAAAGAGCCTTTAATCACATTCTTTACCATTTGCAATCATAAAATAGTCTAATATCTTCATTTTTTCAACATACGTAGCTATTACCCTCGAAAACTAAAACTTTTGAAATAGGAAAAGAGCCTTTAATCACATTCTTTACCATGTGCAATCATAAAATTGTCTAATATCTTAATTTTTTTCAACATACGTAGCTATTACCCTCGAAAACTAAAACTTTTGAAATAGGAAAAGAGCCTTTAATCACATTCTTTACCATTTGCGATCATAAAATAGTCCTAATATCTTCATTTTTTCAACATACGTAGCTATTACCCTCGAACACTAAAACTTTTGAAATACGAAAAGAGTCTTTAATCACATTCTTTACCATGTGCAATCATAAAATAGTCTAATATCTTCATTTTTCAACATACGTAGCTATTACCCTCGAAAACTAAAACTTTTGAAATAGGAAAAGAGCCTTTAATCACATTCTTTACCATTTCCAATCACAAAATAGTCTAATATCTTCATTTTTTCAACATACGTAGCTATTACCCTCGAAAACTAAAAATTTTGAAATAGAAAAGAGCCTTTATTAACATTTTTTACCATGTGCAATCATAAAATAGTCTAATATCTTCATTTTTCAGCATACGTAGCTATTACCCTCGAAAACTAAAACTTTTGAAATAGGAAAAGAGCCTTTAATCACATTCTTTACCATTTGCAATCATAAAATAGTCTAATATCTTCATTTTTTCAACATACGTAGCTGTTACCTCAAAACGTAAAACTTTTTGAAATAGGAAAAGAGCCTTTAATCACATGCTTTACCATGTGCAATCATAAAATTTTCTAATATCTTCATTTTTTCAACATACGTAGCTGTTACCCTCGAAAACTAAAACTTTTGAAATAGGAAAAGAGCCTTTAATCACATTCTTTACCATTTGCAATCATAAAATAGTCTAATATCTTCATTTTTTCAACATACGTAGCTATTACCCTCGAAAACTAAAACTTTTGAAATAGGAAAAGAGCCTTTAATCACATTTTTTACCATGTGCAATCATAAAATAGTCTAATATCTTCATTTTTTCAACATACGTAGCTATTACCCTCGAAAACTAAAACTTTTGACATAGGAAAAGAGCCTTTAATCACATTATTTACCATTTGCAATTATAAAATAGTCTAATATCTTCATTTTTTCAACATACGTAGCTATTACCCTCGAAAAATAAAACTTTTGAAATAGGAAAAGAGCCTTTAATCACATTTTTTACCATGTGCAATCATAAAATAGTCTAATATCTTCATTTTTTCAGCATACGTAGCTATTACCCTCGAAAACTAAAACTTTTGAAATAAGAAAAGAGCCTTTAATCACATTCTTACCATATGCAATCATAAAATAGTCTAATATCTTCATTTTTTCAACATACATAGCTATTACCCTCGAAAACTAAAACTTTTGAAATAGGAAAAGAGCCTTTAATCACATTTTCACCATTTGCAATCATAAAATAGTCTAATATCTTCATTTTTTCAACATACGTAGCAATTATCCTCGAAAACTAAAACTTTTGAAATAGGAAAAGAGCCTTTAATCACATTCTTTACCATGTGCAATCATAAAATAGTCTAATATCTTCATTTTTTCAG
Source organism: Artemia franciscana (assembly GCF_032884065.1). Lineage (NCBI taxonomy): Eukaryota > Metazoa > Arthropoda > Branchiopoda > Anostraca > Artemiidae > Artemia > Artemia franciscana. Next base: position 2,162 of record NW_027067970.1, read on the forward strand.
CATACGTAGCTATTACCCTCGAAAACTAAAACTTTTGAAATAGGAAAAGAGCCTTTAATCACATTCTTTACCATGAGCAATCATAAAATAGTCTAATATCTTCATTTTTTCAACATACGTAGCTATTACCCTGGAAAACTAAAACTTTTGAAATAGGAAAAGAGCCTTTAATCACATTCTTTACCATTTGCAATCATAAAATAGTCTAATATCTTCATTTTTTCAACATACGTAGCTATTACCCTCGAAAACTAAAACTTTTGAAATAGGAAAAGAGCCTTTAATCACATGCTTTACCATATGCAATCATAAGATTGTCTAATATCTTCATTTTTTCAACATACGTAGCTATTACCCTCGAAAACTAAAACTTTTGAAATAGGAAAAGAGCCTTTAATCACATTCTTTACCATTTGCAATCATAAAATAGTCTAATATCTTCATTTTTTCAACATACGTAGCTATTACCCTGGAATGAGCCTTAGGATATATGAAAAATAAAGAGAAAAGAATAAAACTGATAGTCTTTAAATGTAGATGCATCTAAGCATTTTATTTAAAGCCAGGTCACAACACTTGAAATAATTACAGCATAAGTAAAGCAACTATATCACACCTCTGGTTTAGTAACACCTCTGGTTGGTATAAGACCAAGTTCACGGGAAAGTAACTACTCATACTTATTAGTCTTGGCCTGTTATCTCTGTGCAGTTCCATCATAGTGCAGCTCTTCTATAATTACCACTGATTTCCTATTTTCAAATTATTTTTCCTAACTCTGGTCTTACCCTCCGATGATAACTCAACCAATTAAGACATTTGCGACAACGAAATAAGTAGAGTAACTGTATCACAAATAAGTAAATTGATGCAGCACAATGATGAAAAGCACTCCATTCAAAGGAGCCAGGACATTACATATTTCTTCTTTTGAAAAGGGAAGTCACGAGTTAAGTCTTGATGGTGGTTTAATCTGTCTGCTACCTCTGGTTGTAATTTCCCTGTATCAATAATTGCTGTTGTCTCTTTTCTAGAATCTGTAATCCTGTGAGGCTGAGAATTATTATTATTGGGATTTTGGTTGCAATATTTTCTTTGACTGGAGGTGATGGGGAATTATTTGTATGGCTTTTATAGTTTGATGGATTCTTATCCACTTCCTTCTGATGCAATTTTTTTTGGGGGGGGGGGGAGAAGGGGGACATTAATATTGTCTTCTGCAGAGAGTCTCAATTCTTTTTGGTTCTACCTCTGCTGTTTGTCATTTGGAGTCTCAACTATGCAATTTGTCAGTGATGCTGGCTTTCTGCCAAGTACCATCTGTTTCAGGAATTCTAATAGACTGCCCTGGTGGTATAATTTTTTGTAGCTTAGTTTTAAGATTATAATAGATTTCTGTCGTTCTTGTGCTTCTGTTCTTGCATCTATAAATACAGGTTGTGATACTATTCTATGCTTTAGATGTTCAGTAGTACAATGTAGGATAAATCTCAAGTTCTTGTTCATATGAGCAATACTGGAGATGCAATGACTCCAAACAGAATTTATCTTTGTTCTAGAAGTGCAAGGTATTTATCGTTTGTGAATTTTTGTGTGTCCCTATTATAGTTTTGGAATATTGACTTGCCTTTTCTAAAAGGGTATTAGACAGGGGGCAGTGTGGGGTCGAAATTCAGCTATCTATGCCCTATTTTTTTAATAAAACTTTTCAATACATCTCAATGGAACTGTAGGCAATTGTCTGAGGTGATGGTTGAAGGAATTCCATGTCTGGAAAAACTTCCTTCCGACATTCAGGTACTTTAGTTGAATAGGCATTGGTCTCATGTAGATCAATCGCAACATAACTACTGAAATAGTCTACAGTGACCATAAGATATTTACTATCAAGTTGGAAGAGATCAACTCCAACATGCTCCTAAGCGTGGGCATTTCATGCTGGAGGAAGAATTTTTTTCGGTTTAGACTTCTGTGATAGGTTACAAACTTCAAAGTTTCTGATGAATAGCTCAATGGATTTGTTCATCCAAGCCAAAACAATTAGTGAATGAACTTTTTGTTGAGATGGACAGCATAGAGATATTATGAAGTGCAATTTAAATTTTTTTTTTTCTGGGTCTCACAGGGTAATCCTTTTTCATTTGACAAACTCAACCATAGTTAACTAGTTTCTAACTGGGCAGAATTCTACTGTTAATGATGGATTTTCACTCTGCATTGCTAGACAGCTTTTTTCTATAAATTATTATGCTGATTTGAGCTCATTATCTAAGCATATTTTATCCTTTAGTTTTAGATATCTGTCAGTACTGATGCGGATGAACCTCATCAAAGTGAAGCATACAGCAATCAATGTCTTCTTGCATCTTGTGGTTTTCATTGTTTATCTGAACATAAGAGAGAGTATTAGGCATATCTTTCCTGGGCGAAATCGGATGTTATAGTTACAAGGTCATTTTGTAGGAGCATTCTCTGTAATAATAGAGATCGTTTTCTGGTAAGAAAATTTACAAATATTTGCTGAGGGATGATCAGGAGTAAACAGACAGCCCAATGGGACAGACAATGGGACAGCCCAATAAGTTTTTTGTATATTCGCAAGTTTTACGTAATTAAATATATATATATATATATATATATATATATATATATATATATATATATATATATATATATATATATAATATATATATATATATATATTATAAATATATATATATATCAAATATATCATATGATATATATCAAATATATATCAAAGCGCCCCCAACACCTACGTGATGGGGTGGCGCTTCGCGCCACCCCAACAGCTAGTTAATTATAAATCTTACTAGTTCTACGTTGCATGGGCAACGTGGGGTGCTGCGGCAGCCTTTGTTCGGCTTCGCCGAGTAAAGTGTTGTGACAGCAACACTTTGGTTTTGTTTCTTCAAACAAGGTTTTATTTGATGTGAAACCTGATGAAACAAGGTTTTGGTTTTGTTTCTTCAACAGCTAGTGTTGTATATTCGCAAGTTTTACGTAGTTCAAAACACATATATAAATCTATCTATATTCATAGGTGGTACACAGGGACACAACTACAATGGCACTTAACGACCTACGCGCGGGGGGGGGGCACGAAATGCCCCCTCCAACTAGGTAGTAGGTAGCTAGTAGGGAATATAAATGACGACCGGGAAACTCAAAGAGAAAGGAACCGAGACATAAGGAATGTTCGATTAGCAATCACCATCAACAAAGCACCGGGAAACAAATGACGACCGGGACACAGGGAATATAAATGACGACCAGGACACTCAAAGAGAAATTACAGACCGGCACACCGGAACACAAGTGACAACCAGGACGATAATGACGACCGGGACAAAAATGACGACCGGGACACCGGGAATAATAATGACGACCGTGACACCCAAAGAGAAATTACAGACTGGGACACCAGGACACAAATGACGACTGGGACACAAGGAAACAACAACAACGGGGATGCCAGGGGCACAGGGAGATATATAAATGACGACGGGGACACATGGAATGTTCGATTAGCAATCATCATCAACAAAGCTCAAGGACAATCATTAGAATAATGAGGTATAGATCTGAATACAGATTGTTTTTCCCATGAACAATTATATGTTGCATGTTCAAGAGTCAGTGAACATGACAATCTATTTATATGCACAGACAATGGGACAGCCAAGAATGTTGTATATTCGCAAGTTTTACGTAATTAAAAAAAAATATATATATATATATATATATATATATATATATATATATATATATATATATATATATCTATATTCACAGGTGGGACACAGGGACACAACTACAATGGCGCGTAACTAATATGGCGCGTAACGACCTACGTGCGTGGGGGGGGCTTGGGGGAAGGGGGGGGGGGGGCAAAGCGCCCCCACCAACTACGTGTTGGGTACCAATCATACTAGTTCTATGTTGCATGGGCAACGTGGGGTGCTGCGGCAACCTTTGTTCGGCTTCGTCGAGTAAAGTGTTGTGACAGCAACACTTTGGTTTTTTTTCTTCAAACAAGGTTTTGTTTGATGTGAAACCTGATGAAACAAGGTTTTGGTTTTGTTTCTTCAACAGCTAGTGTTGTAAATTCGCAAGTTTTACGTAGTTCAAAACACATATATAAATCTATCTATATTCATAGGTGGTACACAGGGACACAACTACAATGGCGCGTAACGACTCACGCGGGGGGGGGGGGGGGCACGAAATGCCCCCTCTAACTAGGTGTTGGTGTGGCGCGAAGCGCAACCCCAACAGCTTGTTAATTATAAATCATACTAGATCTACGTTGCATGGGCAACGTGGGGTGCTGCGCCAACCTTTGTTCGGTTTCGCCGAGTAAAGTGTTGCAATAGCAACACTTTGGTTTTGTTTCTTTGCTTCGATTAAATACATAAGATGTTAATCTATAAGAATCTTAAAATAAACACTAGGTACGCCAACTCGCAAAAGTTGCAAACCCCAGATTGCAATTAGCAAAAGTTGCAAACCCCTCATCGCTGAAGATGATTGTAGCCTAACAGCCCATTATCACTTACAAGTCCCCTACATGTCTTAACACTGGAACCAAATTGGTCTTACTATCAAATACACCGGAAACACATAATAGGTATCACAATTGATATCAGCCTATTTCTGGTTTCAGTGTATACCTTACTACTGAAGTTGCCAACCACTTTAAACTTTCATAATTCAGTAATAAGGCACGCACTGAAACCAAAAATAGGCCGATACAGAAATGGAATAAACTTCAAAAGTTCTCTAATTGTTAAAGAAATTCCTTTGCTCCTATCAAAATGATGACGTCTTAAACTTGACCTACGGCAAAAAAGTCAACTTTTGAACTAAGACAGATAGATTTTTTTTTCGACGGCAGTCCATATCTTTTGATGAGCTGATCAAAGCATATGTCATCCAATTTTTCGTAGAAAAATTCCTTATAAAATAGTCTAATATCTTCATTTTTTCAACATACGTAGCTATTACCCTCGAAAACTAAAACTTTTGAAATAGGAAAAGAGCCTTTAATCACATGCTTTACCATGTGCAATCATAAATTTGTCTAATATCTTCATTTTTTCAAATACGTAGCTATTACCCTCGAAAACTAAAACTTTTGACATAGGAAAAGAGCCTTTAATCACATTCTTTACCATTTGCAATCATAAAATAGTCTAATATCTTCATTTTTTCAACATACGTAGCTATTACCCTCGAAAACTTTTGAAATAGGAAAAGAGCCTTTAATCATATTCTTTACCATTTGCAATCATAAAATAGTCTAATATCTTCATTTTTTCAACATACGTAGCTATTACCCTCGAAAATTAAAACTTTTGACTTAGGAAAAGAGCCTTTAATCACATTCTTTACCATGTGCAATCATAAAATTGTCTAATATCTTCATTTTTTCAACATACGTAGCTATTACCTTCGAAAACTAAAACTTTTGACATAGGAAAAGAGCCTTTAATCACATTCTTTACCATTTCCAATCATAAAATAGTCTAATATCTTCATTTTTTCA
>NW_027067971.1:0-7719 GCF_032884065.1 Artemia franciscana
ACAAACCCCTTCATATACATAATAAAAATTAAAGAATATAAAAGTTTGCTACGTAAGTTAATTCTTAAGTTACGTATATTTTTTACTAATAAAAAAATTCTTTAAAAATTGAAATTTATAGTTGCCTTTTTATGTAACCAAAAAATTGCATGGCAACTAGGCCTCCTTCCCCATCCCTTATTTCTCAAAATCGTCTGATCAAAACTAAGAGAAAGCCATTTAGTCAAAAAAGGAATTAATATGCAAATTTCATTTTAATACTTTATGTGTGGAGAGCCAAAATCAAACATGCATTAATTCAAAAACGTTCAGAAACTACATAAAAAAAAAAGTTTTTTTTAACTGAAAGTAAGAAGTGACATTAAAAGTTAAAACGAACAGAAATTACTCCGTATATGAAATGGGTTGTCCCCTCCGCAATCCCTCGCTCTTTACGCTAAAGTTTGACTCTTTGCCACTTTTCCCGTGTTTCAAAACACGGGAAAATTGAACATTTCACTGTGAAAATTAAGCATTTTACAAAGTTAAGGTGGGCGAAACCCTCCCCTGCGTGTGTGCATGTGGTCTGGTCATTATTATTTGCCAGGGTGTGGTATAAAATTGTGGAAATTACAAATAAAAAGTACATATTTTCGGGTTTTTACTTCATGCAGACCTATTTACAAAAATAAAATTTAAATTATTGCTCGTAGCGAAGTGACCAATTTACTTCATTTTATCAAACAGTTCGTGGTAACGAACTGTAGTAAGAAGCGACCCGGCTCAATAGTAACCAAAGCTCTAAAAAATGGATTTTTGATACCAATAGCTACATGAACAAAATCGCATTTTAAGGGTGACTTTAAATATATAAGTTTTACCTGTCTAAAATTACGAGTCTAAGAAAAATTGCCTTATTTTAGAAAATAGAGATAAACACCCGCTAAAAGTAAGAAAACCAAATTTACACCCATTCGATTCAGCATATCAGGGAACCCTACCGTGGAAGTTTCAAGCTCCTATCTGCAAAAATGTGGATTTTTTTGTCCAGGGGTGATGTTATCGAACCAGTTGTCCTAAAATACTGCGAGCGGGCTCATTCCAATGGAAATGAAGTTATATATAAGTGAATTATATATAAAAAATGAAGTATATAGTACCCTTTTTAAGCGATCCAAAAAAATTGGCGAGTGCCTAGGCCCCCTCCCATGCTAATTATTTTCCCACAGTCACCGGATCAAAATTCTAAGGTAGCCATTTTATTCAGCATAGTCGAAAAACCGTATAACTATGTCTTTGGGGACGACTTACTCCACCAGAATCCCGTGGAAGGGGCTACAAGTTACAAGCTTTGATCAGCTTGATCAAAGGAAGTGTACAGACGTTTTCAGGGGAATTTTTGGTTGGGGGAGGGGCTGAGAACAGGGGATTATGTTGGGGGAACTTTCCACGGAGGAATTTGTCATGGGGGAAGAAAATTTCCATTAAGGGAGTGCAGGATCTTCTAATATTATTTAAAAATAAAACAATACAAAAATAAATATGAAACAGTTTTTTCAACTGAAAGTATGGAGCAGCATTAAAATTTAAAACTAGCAGAATACAGAAGTTCGTTACGTAAGCTAACTCGTAAGTTACGTATATCTTTTACTAGTAAAAACGTTCGTAAAAAATTCAGTTCTAGTTGCCTTTTTAAGTAACCAAAACATTAGAGGGCAACTAAGCCTCCTCCCCCGCTCCTTTTTTCTCAAAGCGATTCGATCAAAACTATGAGAAAGCCATATCAATATGCAAATTTCGTTTTGATTATTCATCTGTGGAGAGCCAAAATCAAACATGCATTAGTTCAAAAACGTTCAGAAATTAAATAAAAAAAGACACATTTTTAACTGAAAGGAGCAACATTAAAACCTAAAACGAACTTAAATTACTTCGTATATGAAAGGGGCTGCTTCCTCCTCAACGCCCTGCTCTTTACACTAAAGTTTGACTCTTTCTCTCAATTCTACTTTTTAAAACAGTAAAAAACTTTAGCGTAAAAAGCGGGGCGTTGAGGAGGGAGCAGCCCCTTTCATATACGAAGTGATTTCTGATCGTTTAAGTTTTAATGTCGCTCCTTACTTTCAGTTAAAAAAAAACTTGTTTTTTTTTTATTTAGCTTATCCATACGGGTTCATTAAAAAATATTCTAAAGTTCGATTGTTGCTTGAGCATTTGTATATCTGAATTTGTATTCGGATAAGACTGTAATGACACATGATAACTACCCATACCTAGCACAGTTGGATTTATATAAACGGTTCTCGTATCTCCATACTTCTTGGCAACCTTCCGCCGACAATTTCTGGTAACAGTGCCTCAAAATAAAATTTTTGTAGATTTGGCAGCATTTTGTTAGACCAGAATTCACGTTCACGACCAATCTTTTCATAATATAATTCCTCTTCCCCTATAAATATTACAAAGTATACAAAATCAATGTCACAACATTCCAATTGCATTTGAACTTGGTAATAGTAGTCATATGTTCTTTTCAGCTTTATTTCACTATTAACTTTCTTTTCTAGACATGTATTTTTTTTAAGCGCTATCCACTCTTCCAATGTAAGCCCTTTTGCTGTCAAAGGGCATCAGTTACTTTTTGCAGTCTCTATTAGATTTTTATTAATGACACATGTCCCCAAAAAGTATTTAATTCAATTTAAGTTTATCAAGGGAATCTGTCCGTATTACCACAAATGCCAACTGGGAGGCGAAAATCTTCATTCGTAAGAAGGGGAGATTTAAAATTCTGACTTAATCCGCTGCTAATAGCAACAATAAGAAAGCATTATATTTCTATTTCTTTGTTCTATTTTTCCTGCTACACCATCAAACGTACTATTACTTAATATTTAATCAACAATTAGTTCCAAAGAATGTATGATTTCAAAATATGGTACTAATTTTTTTTTTGACAATCCAAAGTTTAAGTAACTCGCTATAGTTGCCAGAAGTGCAAATGCTAAAAATTATGCAGAAAAGATTAAATATAATATTTTTTGTAGAGGGTGAACAACCTTTTAATTGTGTTTTATGGCGAGGTGGTTCTTATAAACTTACTTTTTTTTGTATCAATATTTCTAATTGACTTTAATTTCAATAGAACTCATCAGATTTTATATTAAATTAAAGTCCATGTCCACTACCTACCCACGACTTAGAAATTTTTGCAGTTCCTTTTAAATTGCTGGTATTTCTTTGTCCACAAGTTTATCGGAGTAACCTTTCATGTACACCCCCCCCCCCCAAAAAAAAATCCTAGATCCGCCCCTGACGTGGCGGGTGGGTAAATATTCAATAGGGAAAAGAGAAGTAGTACAAGGGTTATGCACGATATTGTTGGCAAAATAATAAGGAAATTTGTACTCTCATTTCCTTAAGGGTGACTAGATTTGCTCTCCGAAGAAGAGAAATGTAAGGCCCTTTACCCTGTTTGAAAATAATTCTTAGACACATTTTTTGAACTGCCTCTATTCTGTCCCACAATTCATTGGACATGCCAGAATGGCAAACAGAGAAACTGAAAAAAAAAACACAAAAAAAAAGTATTAATCCAAAAACGTTCAGAAATAAAATGAAAAAAAACAAGTTTTTTAACTGAAAGTAAGGAGCGACATTAAAACTTAAAACAAGCAGAAATTACTCTGTATATTAAAAGGCTTTCTCCCTTCTCAACGCTCTGCTCTTTACGCTAAAGTTTTTTACTGTTTTAAAAAGTAAACTTGAGAAAAAGAGTCAAACTTTAGCGTAAAGAGCAAGGTGTTGAGGGAGGAAAAGCCCCTTTGATATACGGAGTAATTTCTGTTCGTTAATTTTGCTCCTTACTTTCAGTTAAAAAACTTCTTTTTATCATTTTATTTCCAACATAAAGCGAACTTACCAGTAGAGGTAATTTCGAACAGTTTGTTGTAAAGAAATGTAGCAAGGAGCGACCCGGCTCAATATGAACCAAAGCTCTAAAAAATCTTTTAATGTATGCTACATTAGCTGCTGAACTGATCTTGATTGTTGAACTGAGACTGAACTGAAAACATAATAAGTATTCATATAAACAATTCGTCTTCTTTCCCGCTTTATCCAGAAAATGAGACTAGATTTGACCCAAACTTCTGAAATTTTGTACGACTCTCACAAAAACATTACAAAAATGCATAAAAATAAATTTTAATGCGTCTTTAAAAATTTTCTTTTTATTGTGTTGGTATTATGTTGGCTTTGATGAAGTAAATGAATGATTACGGTTTTGATACTGTAAAGGTATCAGCATGCCGGGAAATTAAAACTTCAACCAAGTCTGTTGGTTTTTGAATTAAGATTGAATAGTGGTGGGCATCAAGTCTTGTCTAATTGTAAAAAAAAACCTAAAAAAAAAATATTTGTAAAATATAAAAAAAATTTGATTAATATGTATTTTTGTTACTTTTTTATAAGTGGCAAAAATTTAGGAGGGGGGCTTGAACCGGGTACTCCCCTCCCCCTTTGACACGGCCCTGTCCTTAGCTATGCCTAGCTAATAGCTATGGCAACTACACGTATCTTTACCAAATCCTGAACTACCTGTGCCAAAGTGCCTGAACTACCAACTATACTATTCAAACATAGTTAATTTACACAAAGTGATAAAGACTGATCAAATACTTTTAAATCCATGCAAAAAAATTTAACGTTGCATTTAATTTGACGTTGCCAAATCAGCTACCTTTTTTTTATGTAACACTAAAATAAATATACAAGCAAAAATAATTCTAGGACATTTCTCTGCCAAGTGATTTGTCCAGTAAAATGAAAACAAAGTAAGGAATATTATTTGCTATTTTTTTATGAATAAAAAGAAAAATCACAGACATGGCAAAGGAATCGCCCAATTATTTTTATAATAATTATTTTTATTTTTATAAAATAAAGGGAAGCGAACACTACCCTTTATTAACAAGTGAGAAACTAAAAAGTTTGAAAAACATCTTGATCCTACAGACTATTGATAGTTGTTTCTTTCGTCACGTTCTGCTCAAGTTTACAGTTGTCACTATGTAGTACATGCGCTCTGAGTTCCAAAGGGATTTAATGGCCTCGACAGATTATTTGGATTTGAACGATCTGTCGCTCATCGTATTTTGAACACATTTAAAACTCTATCTTGATAGAAAAAATCCACCGGAGGGAAATCAGCAGTGCGCTAAAACTTCTTGCTGGCGAGCCGAGCCGCGTTACCGTTTTCCTTTGGGCACCTCCATTTGTCGCCGAAAAGAAATCGGCACGGCATTGGAATCTGCCTAAAACTTCTTAATTTTGAACCAATAAAAAGAAAAATATTTGAAAATTTGGGCTTTAGACCCTAGATGGGTCCAGGAAGAGAGAAATTTCGTTTGATGTCCTTGGTGCCTTAAGACCTTAAGAATGCCCTTAAAAATACCCTTGAGTCTCCTTTCTCTTATTGCCCTCATTCCTTCGTCTAGTAACAGTATTTCCAGTTTAGGTGGGTTGTCTAAAGTTAAGAGTTTTGAAATCTTTTTAAGGGAAATTCTTTTCATTTGTAGATTCTAGGGAGTTTTTAGCCTTATAGTACTAAAGATTTTAGTCTCTTAGGATCCTTATATTGTTTCTGGACTCAATGCTCTCTGTAAAGGGAGAACATGATGTAAGAGATAATGTTCCGTGTTATGGGAGAACGAGACAAGCACCTAAAGTTCGTTCTGTCAGAATAATAGGGGGCATTGCTAGGGGTCCGGGGGTTCCTACCAGATTAGAAAGAAATCATTCTTGGATTTATTTCCAAGGTCGTTAGATGGTGTAAATGTGAGCCTAGCTCAAGCTACATCAAGTTGTTTTATTTCTTTATAAAAATAACTATTCCTGAATTTATTATCCCTTGAACATAGCACCTGCTTCGAATGCCACCACATCTACCCACAAAGACGATCTACGACTTCGACCCTATATAAACCAGTTGGAAGCAATCGCGTGGCCGACCAAAGAAATGTTGGTCCGACAGCCTCTCCGAGTTCCTAATGATTGCAAACATCAGACCGGGTAAAGGGCAAATACTCGCCGTCGACCGGAACGGATGAAGGAGGCAGATGTGACTCTTTAGGTCAATCAGCACTCGGCAGGAGACTTAAGTCAAAGTAAGTCAAGTGAATATAGCCACGTAATGTATTTAGTCTGAAAAGTAAAGGGCATAGTAATGCAATAAAAAAATCTGAACAAACTCTAGTACAAGTCCATGGAGACTAATTGTCCATAATGTATTGATATTCTTCACTTGAAACTATGAAAAAGATTTACCGTCTTGAAACACAACTAGTCTCCCAATTCCTTGTTTCTGCAAAGTTTTTTTTTTTTTGAGTCCATCTTTATGGACTTTTGTGTCATTTCGTTCTGCTTTTCTCTAGTTCATGGCTTTGGGTGCTTTAATAAATTTATGCTCAAATTCTAGTGTAATCACTATAATTTTACTTGAACATCATCTATGCTCCAATAGTCTTCTTCCTAAACTGTTAGTAACACAATGGAAATGCAGAATTTTTCAATTAAATAAAGAATGTACGGGATAAATACTGATAAAATTAACGTAAGCATTCATTTACCTGATATAGTCTTAATGTTTTGTTGCTGTGTATTTTGCTTGGGTGATAAGTAATCCTTGCTTTTGTGTCATTATTTAGTGTAAATTTAATTATCTTACAATATAAGTTGCGCTGTTATCAAGTGGCAGATATCAACACTATTGACTTCAACAATATTTGAAACTAACCAGGAATATAATGACTGATCATCAGGAATCGTGGCAATTTTTTGAAAAAAATGGAATTTCTTAGAAAACGGAACAAAAAAAAAAATGGCCCCACAGAGGCGCGAACGACTTACAAGACTTACTGCTTGAAAGTTGTCCAGTCATCGCTGCACAATTTCATTCAAGCACGCTAACCGCTCCGCCAAGAGGGCTTGCATCACAAAATGTTTTTAATTATATGATTGTGCATAGTGAATCAAAAGTGAAATAAATAGACCAAGAAAAGGAAATTATACGAAAATATTAAAAGAAATTTATTAAACAAAAGAGAAAAAAAACATTTTCTTTGTCTTCATGACTCTCAGTATAAAAAGAGTGGTTGCAATTAGCAGAAAACTCAATGGAAAATAATTACGGTATTACCAAAGGAAGTTCTCGGCTAAATAATTGCTTAATTTTTAGTTTTGAGACAATAAAATAGTTTTGACAATTACAAATAGAAAATTTAGTTTTGAAAACAAAAGACAATAAAATGTTAATTTGGAAAAAACAGTTACACAGCACTTCAGATTGAGCATTATTTCTTGAATCATGTTCTCCCTTGATACAGAAGATTGTGTCTAGAAACAAGATAAAGAGTCTAAGAGATAAAATATTTGGTAGCTTTTGATTTAGTCAAAATGCCCTTTTTACTTTTTAAAACTAGCCTCTTAGACTTTACCTAAATTTCAGCAATTTTATTCGAATCATAGTTCAATTTAAAATCAGTATTCAATAATTACTGAGTGTTTTCAAAAACAAAATTACATCTAAAATTCAATCAGTTAAGGTAATTTAACTGAGAGGCAATCATTTAAGGCAAGTTTAGTCTTACCCATCAAAAGTTACGAACCTGAAAAACTTGCCTTTTTGAAAAAAAAGGGAAAAATTTCTAGAAGTGATAGAATCTTCATGAAAATTGCACC
>NW_027067972.1:0-7708 GCF_032884065.1 Artemia franciscana
CATAGGCCTTAAGACAGGAAGTCAAGAGTTTGAATATGCTTTTGAAAACTTATGTAGATACTTGGAAATCTTTGTTTCATCCTTTTGATGCCCTAGGCTTGACCTTAGCTTGGTAATTTGGCTTCAGAGATAAAACCTTGATGAAGCAAGACCCTAGTGGTTATAAAGCATTGTTAATCCAATTACTATTCTTACTAGATGCTTCAAGATATGTTGCATCTTTGTCAGAACTTTTTACATTTCAGCCTTACCCTATAGGGCCATGGATAAATTTTCAGGTCAAACTCTAGTTTGGCTACTGTTTGCTATCTTAGAAATGGGTTAAGTCAGGAAAATAGAACTTCCAATAATGAATCCAAAGCAAAAAATACGTAAAATTCTAGTTTAGCTAATTTTCATTATCTTGGAAAGGGAATAGGTTACAAGAATGAAACCCAGTAATTAATCCAGGGTCAAAAACACTCTGGGAAGGTGCTGCCAGGCTTCTATGTCAACCCTTTTCTGATTTCTAAGTCTTAGATAATTGCTTACTCAAAAGGTCTATACCTATACTATTGAAATTTTGACAAAACAAGATTTACCTTAATTTTTAATTATCAGTTTCTTTTACTCTGGCTTTAGCTCTTAAAATGCAATTCCTTTTATTTAAGTAGCATTTTAAGCCATATCAATATTTTTTTTCAAAATTTAGGAAATGTCTTTGCATATCTTTAAAACCTTATAAAGTGGATTGAGGAAAGCTGTGAAACAGTTTCTTTGTACTCCATGTAAGCAGACCTTCCCAGAACATACTTTAGCCTTTAGACCCATCCCTGAAAGTTTTTTTTCATTCTCACCCCCTGGTGCTCTTTTACACATTGTATAAATTGTGAAGAAATGCCTGCCCCCTTGCTAAGAGTCTTAGAAGTATCTTATATCAAAATACACCTGATACAGTTTAATTTTTTAGAGATGACACAGAATAGCATTAAAGCTGAGTATTTGCTTTGCAAGAAATGTGTCCCTTCTGTTGTAAAGCATTTTGGATAGACACTAATCTAACCATGGACGTATTGCTGTTGCAAATGGTTTTGCTTAAAATGGTTTGGAAAACAAATAGCAAATGTAAATTTGCTTTTTTATCATTATTTAAGACTAGAATATCACAAAGCTATGCAATCACATTGCTTGTTGTATCTTAAGTAAATACAATCCCTGATGGAGTTTTGTTGATACCTGTCTTAAAATTAATTTGTCTGAATAAAATATATTGTTTATGGGACAGTAGAGAAAATGGCAACAACCATGAATTGAGTTTTTTTCAATATTTCTTTTTTTAAATAATAGTTCTCTGGTCACATTTGTGTTCCTTGCTAAGTTGTTGGCACTCTGGTTTGGGAATCCTTTGTCCAAGGGGTACAGGTTTAATTCCTGGCATTGCTAGTGTATTTGGTTTTTACCAGCTAAGTATTCATGATGCTAGTTTGCATCTTAAGTAAAGCAATCCCTGCTGGAGCTTTGTTGACACCTGCCTTACAATAACTTGTCTAAGTAAAATACAATGTGTATTGAAGATTAGTGAAAATGGCTGCAAATCCATCTTGTTTTTTTTTTCAATATTTTTTTTTTTAATAGTTGTTCTACTCTGGTCGTAATAATATTCTTGGCTAAGTGGAAAGCACTCTTAGTAAGAAATCATTTGTCCATGGGGTACAGGTTTGATTCCAAGTATTGTCTGTTTATTTTATTTAAATGGGGGTCAGTGATGTTAGACAGATCTAAACCAGCTCTAAATAGGCAAATGGAGAAATATACAAAAGGTAAGCAGGGAGGGTGTACAAAAGCACAAGATTTCTGGCCCCCAGCCCTTAATTGCAATTCTTGGCCAAAGGGTCACAAAGTGGAAATTAGCACTGCCAGTTTAGACCTTGATGTGTCAGTGCTGCCATATTTACTTACTTGCATATTTCCTTTATAGCAAAGGTTTATTGTTGTGTATAATGTAGATATTTTAAAGTAATCAATCATTAAGAAGTCCCTTTTAGTTTTATCAAGTTTTTGAGTAATAAACCTTTTTAATTACCTTAAAATATTTATTCAGGTCCTTTACTATTGGCTGCCCTTTATATTACAATAATGATTGAAATATATTGTGGTAACTAAAAATTTGGATAATCCAACCTATTTTACCATCTTAAGGTTGTTTGCAAAGGTGTATGAAATATTTAAGTACTGACTTAGCTACAGAAAACTTCTAGATATAATAAAATGTAAGCAAGATGGCTCTTACTTTGACCATATCTATGGAAGCACTAATGAGAGAGTGGGTCATTTGATGCATTTGTAGGATTGAGTGAGATGAGAAATGAAGTGTAGGTTTGATGAGAGATGGCTGGTGAATGTGATGAGGGATGAATGTTTGCAAGATTTTAAAATTTTGGACAATTTCTCATGTTGACAGTAGAGTGCAGAAGTAAAATTTTATAATTTTTCTTCTTTGTTTCTGTTATGTTAGACAATGTTGAATATTCTAAAGTGAAGTTTCTTTTTTGTTTGGAATTGTGATGGCCCTAGGGCTTTAGTGCAATACAAATTACTAATGTTTATTCACTTTCTTTAAACAAACACAAGGTCTATGTCTCCTAGCTTTAACAAAGTCAAGTGTAATTTTAAGACCAGGGATTTCAAAGTAGGTCAAATGAACTTGTGGTAAAAATGAGCAATTTATGAAACATCTAGATTAAAAAAAAGTCTTTTAGACAACAAAGAAGACAATTGAATAAAGAAAAGTACCTTATATCATAATTGTTGTGCACCCTTAAGATAGAAATGAACAAAGCTTCAATTAAGATTCTGTTTTGTTTAAACAGACAGAAGGGACAAACCTCCAAGCTTTGACAAATACAATCTCACTTTGTGGCTCCTATCTTTTCAAAGGGGACTTTCTTTGGATTTTTTCTATCCAACTAAAACTGAAAAGGACAGCATGATATACAAGTGACCTTCCAATTACCCTACATAGCAAGAGAAAATCATTAAGTTAGGCTATGCTTTATCTCAATCCCCCTCCCAATGTGCAGAAATATGGCTCAAATTTCATATTTTCAATGCATTTAACCTCCTGTCACCTGTTTTTCTAGTTATTGTTTGTCACATTTGTTTAATTTACAGCTACATGGGATGAAGTTAGAGAGACAGATTGACAAAACAAATGGAAAATAGGAAATTTCAGCAATACATTTTTATATTGGGAGGATTGAGGGGTAAAGTAGAGCAAAGTTGAATATAAAATGTGTTACCAGCTATTATTCTAAAAATTATGAAGCATGAATTTTTTTTTTATTATGTTCCTTTCTCTTCAGGTCCTTTTCTAGGGCTTTACCAAATCAAACATTCTATGCCCAGAAAAATTAGCAACAAGGTATAGTCTATATACAAAGGCTTATGTTATTTAACTATGAATATGGAATTTAAATGGCAATCAGGAACTGGATACAGGCTAAAGCAAGTAAAAAAGAAAGAAAAAACTTCCCTAGTTAGCTCAGGAGACTTTTAATAGATTACTCTTCAGATAATTGCCTATGATACATAATTTAAATATTTACCCCAGTACAGTAGGGCGTTAAAACAATCTATCACAATGTAAGATACAGTATATTTAGATATGATGCTGATTTACAAATTCCAGGATTCTTTGTTGTGGTTTTCATAATTTTGTTGATAAAGTTTTATATATTCATCATTTTTTATTTTATATCATTAACATTAGCCAAACTAAACTTCTCAATAGAACTTGAATGTGGTGGCTATAATGCACAAGTACTGCAAAAATCTTACAACACATTATGTGTTATGGTAACTGTCAGTGAGAAAAAAACTATTTTCCTAGTTTAGCTTAATTTGTTATATTTTTGTGCTTATCAGAAATATTTTGTTAATTTTAGGCAGCTGTCCCCCCTCAAAAAATTCTTAAACATTTGCTGGTTTATACTTAACCAGTATTCTACTGAAAACAAAAATTTAGTATATATTTTGTATTGAAGAAATATAAAGTCCTTTGGATTTTTTTTTATTAGGATTAAGCAGTTTGCTATTTTCTTTTGTTAGGCTAAGCCTGTAATAGTGCTTTATTGTGAACAGTCAAAATTTGTAGGGATTGCAAAGGCTAGCCTGAACAATATGTTATTACAAATTATTAGGTTAAACTTCTGTTTGGTAAAATTCTAGTTTAGATAAATTTGTATTATCTTGAAAAAGGTTTAGGTTAGGAAAATGAAACTTTTAGGGATGGGTCTAGAGATGAAACTATATCATGGGAAAGTATTTTGGAGCATCCAACTCTACTCTTTCTCTCTCTTAAAAATGTTTGCCTTAAATTACCTTAATTCACATTGTCTAATGAAATAAGGATTAAATCCTGTAGAATTGCTGGTTAGTGATAATGACAGTTGGAAATCTCAATATTTGGTCCACACCCTTAAAAACGCTTGTGTTATAAAAGTGAAACCCTTGCAAAATAAATCTTCTACTTAAATGACAAGAAAAAAGCGTTTTTAGTGTCATAACTTTGCTCAATTTCAATTTATGAAGTTTCCAAGATTTGGAAACTTTCAGGATATACATTTCTCTATATTTAAATACGAAACACTGATATGGCTTAAAATTCTACTCAAATAACAAGAATTGCATTTTCAGAGCTAAAACCAGAGAAACAGAAACTGCTTGCTGAAAATTAAGGTTAGATGTTGTTTTACCAAAATTTTAATAGTTACAGACCAGTCCAGTATGCAAAATTCCCAGATTTAAAAACAGAAGAGGGTTATCACATAAGCTTAGCAATAGCTTCTCAGAGTATGTTTTTAGCTATGGATTAATCACTGAAAGTTTCATTCACCTAACATAACCCCAATCAAAGATAGCAAAAAGTAGCTAAACTGGAATTTGAATGGAAATTTAATATATAGCCTGGTAGGCTAGTAGAATTCCAAATCAAAACAAAAAGAAGTCAAACTAGAATTTTATCCTCTGTTTAGGGTAGCTCAACAAAGCTAAAGTCTTATCATTTAGGACTTTTTTATAGATAATTTTGCTTTTACAGTATGAATACAACATTTTCCAATATATTACCTGAACAATTTAACCAAAGATTCCACTAAATCAGAACCTTCCTATCTCTTCAAATATACCAGAGAGTATGCTAGATCATTTTTCAATTCTCTCTGACCTCAAACTAATGTGAAATATGTTAAATCCGGAGGAAATTAAGCCAGTGCTAAATCATTTAAGTATAATAGAATGACACTCTTAACACTATACGGATGTTTTATGTTTGAAATTTTTTGCCCAAACCGACAAGTAAAAAGAGTGTTTTCGCGAACCAGTTTTGTTTGAGCTCAACCATATGTAATTTTTTCCTTTTTCGCGTTAAACATTCAAGCTGGTTAAACCAAAGCTGTCATTGGTTAAACCAGCTGGTTGACGCGAAAAAAGGCCTTTTTTCGCGTCAACCAAAGAGACTGTTTGAGCTCAACCACTCGGTGTGGTTGAGCTCAACCGCTGTTTTTGCGTGAAACAGTGACAAACCAGGTTGTCATGAAAAGTGATTTTGCGTGAAACAATTGACTGGTTGAACTCTAATTTAACCAGAACTGTCATTGTTTTTAACCGTAGGGTTCTACCATTCATAATTGTTGGTTGACCTTTTCAGGCGTAGATTTCGAAAAGAAGAATTCGTAGGCTATAAATAAGTCTATATAAAATAAGAATTATAAGCTGACAAATAGAATTCTAGCCACGCAAAAGTAAGGTTTAATTTTGTTTTTTTCGTATTAGGGCTATTTGGATAAATGTTGGGTTATATCCTGCAATTTGATTCACATAGGCCTTAAGACAGGAAGTCAAGAGTTTGAATATGCTTTTGAAAACTTATGTAGATACTTGGAAATCTTTGTTTCATCCTTTTGACGCCCTAGGCTTGACCTTAGCTTGGTAATTTGGCTTCAGAGATAAAACCTTGATGAAGCAAGACCCTAGTGGTTATAAAGCATTGTTAATCCAATTACTATTCTTACTAGATGCTTCAAGATGTGTTGCATCTTTATCAGAACTCTTAACATTTCAGCCTTACCCTATAGGGCCATGGATAAATTTTCAGGTCAAACTCTAGTTTGGCTACTGTTTGCTATCTTAGAAATGGGTTAAGTCAGGAAAATAGAACTTCCAGTAATGAATCCAAAGCAAAAAATATGTAAAATTCTAGTTTAGCTAATTTTCATTATCTTGGAAAGGGAATAGGTTACAAGAATGAAACTCAGTAATTAATCCAGGGTCAAAAACACTCTGGGAAGGTACTGCCAGGCTTCTATGTCAACCCTTTTCTGATTTCTTAGTCTTAGATAATTGCTTACTCAAAAGGTCTATACCTATACTATTGAAATTTTGACAAAACAAGATTTACCTTAATTTGTAATTATCAGTTTCTTTTACTCTGGCTTTAGCTCTTAAAATGCAATTCCTTTTATTTAAGTAGCATTTTAAGCCATATCAATATTTTTTTTTCAAAATTTAGGAAATGTCTTTGCATATCTTTAAAACCTTATAAAGTGGATTGAGGAAAGCTGTGAAACACAAGTCTTAGAAGTATCTTATATCAAAATACACCTGATACAGTTTAATTTTTTAGAGATGACACAGAATAGCATTAAAGCTGAGTATTTGCTTTGCAAGAAATGTGTCCCTTCTGTTGTAAAGCATTTTGGATAGACACTAATCTAACCATGGGCGTATTGCTGTTGCAAATGGTTTTGCTTAAAATGGTTTGGAAAACAAATAGCAAATGTAAATTTGCTTTTTTATCATTATTTAAGACTAGAATATCACAAAGCTATGCAATCACATTGCTTGTTGTATCTTAAGTAAATACAATCCCTGATGGAGCTTTGTTGATACCTGTCTTAAAATTAATTTGTCTAAATAAAGTATATTGTTTATGGGAAAGTAGAGAAAATGGCAACAACCATGAATTGAGTTTTTTTAATATTTCTTTTTTCAAATAATAGTTCTCTGGTCACATTTGTGTTCCTTGCTAAGTTGTTGGCACTCTGGTTTGGGAATCCTTTGTCCAAGGGGTACAGGTTTAATTCCTGGCATTGCTAGTGTATTTGGTTTTTACCAGCTAAGTATTCACCATGCTAGTTTGCATCTTAAGTAAAGCAATCCCCACTGGAGCTTTGTTGACACCTGCCTTACAATAACTTGTCTAAGTAAAATACAATGTGTATTGAAGATTAGTGAAAATGGCTGTAAATCCACCTTGGTTTTTTTTTCAATTTTTTTTTAATAGTTGTTCTACTCTGGTTGTAATAATGTTCTTGGCTAAGTGGAAAGCACTCTTAGTAAGAAATCCTTTGTCCATGGGGTACAGGTTTGATTCCTAGTATTGCCTGTTTATTTGTTTTAAATGGGGGTCAGTGATGTTAGACAGATCTAAACCAGCTCAAAATAGGCAAATGGAGAAATATGCAAAAGGTAAGCAGGGAGGGTGTACAAAAGCACAAGATTTCTGGCCCCCAGCCCTTAATTGCAATTCTTGGCCAAAGGGTCACAAAGTGGAAATTAGCACTGCCAGTTTAGACCTTGATGTGTCAGTGCTGCCATGCTTACTTACTTGCATAATGTTGTTGAGTTTGCCCACATTTTATTTTCATTACCATCTAAAATCATTTAGACA
>NW_027067973.1:0-7687 GCF_032884065.1 Artemia franciscana
TCTATATTCTTGGGTGCGAGAATCGCTCTTTCACTTAGCCATTTATTATTTTTATAATTTTTTAGAATATTCGGAAATATATTTTCAATCAATTCATTTTTGGACGTCACTAAATTACAGAAATCAGCAGGTAGTTGTATACGTCCTGAAATTGAGTCGACTGGGAGCTTTCCGTTTCCCATTGCTAGCAATTGATCTGAAAATGTTTGACCAGAGTCATCGTTTTGCAATCGGACACGCATATTTGTAGTTAATTTTAATGTTTTTACGTGTGCCCATAAATTAGAATTTTTCAGGCAAGCATTCATTTCGTCTGCAGGAGTTGATCTAGGTATTATAGGTAATGTTTGCCTGAAATCTCCTGCAAGCAATATTAATGTGCTGCCAAAGGGTTTCGAATTCCCTCTTAAATCTTTCAAGCATTGATCCAGAGCCTCGAGCGATTTTTTGTGTGCCATTGTGCACTCATCCCAAATAATAAGTTTGCATTGCTGCAATACTTTACCCATCCCAGATGATTTGGAAATATTGCACGTGGGAGTTTCTGTAGAATGCAAGTTCAGAGGCAATTTCAAAGCGGAATGAGCAGTTCTTCCACCAGGCAGCAATGTTGCGGCTATTCCGGACGACGCAATTGCCAACGCTATATCATTTTTAGATCGAATTGATGCCAGAATCAGTTTTATCACAAACGTTTTACAGTACCTCCTGGCGCATCCAAAAAGAAAATTTCTCCAACGTTGTTATCGACACAATGCATTATCGTATCATAAATGTCTTTTTGTTCCGACGTTAACTTGGAAATGTTATTTTGTACATACGACAATAGATCACTCGTACTGTAACTTTATTCACGATCCAATTCTACACATGTCGAAACAGCAGCGATACGGTTAGGTGAAGGCATTCCCAAACCCTGAAGAGGTTTGTTTGCCATACTTATGCAAATATCTTCTATAACAACTAAAGTGTAGTTATAAATTTCTGGTGTAAAATCAAAAGTCATGTCTGACGTCTCTAACTGTTTTCGATGAAGTATATCTTCGGACATTTTTGACTTATATTTTTCCCATAACTCTGTAGGAGCTGATGGAGAGCAAGTTGTTAAAATGATGCCAAACAATGCACGAATTTGACTTGGGGTTGACGTTTCGCACGCGTCATTGATGCAGTTATCCCAGTGTTGGTCATTCTCCAATAAATTCAGAGCTTGGCATGCACTACGGTAAGTGTCATGTATAGTACCATTTACAGTCCTCAAATACTCAAAGGATGTCGGACCGGGTACATTCACCAAAAGCAGGCGTAGAAAGAAGCATTCATGTTGATTGGGGTGAACGGTGTAGAGTCTTCCTATCGTGGTATCTTTGAAGATGGTAGGTTGGCCGTCGACTGACTTACCCTGTTTTCGACGTTCAAATACTTTATTTTTAGTATTCCACGTGTAATACGAAGGCACTTCAGTATACAGCAGTTTTTTCGCAAAAGAATCATTTTTGCAAAGCGAAAAAAAAGCTGTTAATGTTGTATCCGGTGGATTCAGGACTCTTTGTTGCACGTTGGTTTCCGTGAAATAAACACGTTGACCATTCTGTAAATGTACCGCTAAGTGAACAACAGCTGGACTACGTTCATGTATCGGAAATGAAAGAATTCGCCAAACAGCTTCATTACTGCTTATGTATCTTCCAGCCTGATATTCTACGATTTCATCGAAATCTTTGATTTCGGACTGCAAGCCAAAAACTGCCATGTCACTGCCTTTGTTGACGTATTTACATATATATTTTATTGCCTTTACGGAGTTACAGTATTCAACGTTTATATGTGCATTAAATGTTTTGGATAATAAAGGGGAATATGGAACAACCCACTGGTTATCTACTTCGATGGTGGTACCGTTACGCTTCTTTATTATTGCTGTTTTACCGCCATCTTCAGTAGATCTTCTTCTATATTGTGGGTAACCATCATTGCCAGTAATTGTTGTGGGTACTAAAAGTCGAGGATATTGCTTTGTGCACCTTCCTTTGGCCATGCATGGTGAATTTTCGTTCAGTGCACCGCAAGGTCCATGTATCATATTTTTTACAATAATATCATGTAACCCCTTATCGACATTTTTATCAGGTATTTCAGCGGAAATCACATCATCAATTTCGTTTGAAGTAATTTTTTTATGTAGCCAGATTAGTATATGTGCGTGTGGCAAACCTCGTTTTTGCCATTCCACTGAGTACATCCAGCATCGCACTGACCCAAACACTTCATGTTTTACAAGGTAGTTTATCAGTGATTTCAACTTTTGCCGGAAGACACGTGCCGTAATGTCATGCCTATGAACCGCCGATTGTCCTTGAAGTAAAAGCTGCAGTATCTCGTCCCAAGATTGATTACATGTAAATGTAATAAATAAATCTGGACGACCATAGAGACGAACGTACGCAATAGCATCTTGAGCATATTCATGCATATGACGTGGACTGCCAGCATATGACGAAGGTAAAATTGTTAATCTTCCAACGTTTGTGGTATTACCGTCATTTATAACTGCATCTCGCAAATGAATGTATTGTTCAGAGCGGAGCTTGGTCTGATTCAGGCGGATATATAGCAAACGTTCTGATTCAATTTTTGCATACATATCCACGACAAATTGGTGAAACAATTCACGGCATTTTAAAATATAATTTTCTTCATCCTGCCGAATCATTAGTCTATAGGAATAATAATGCATTGCACTGCATTTCTTATTCATTTCTTTGTTAGTGGCTGGATTCATCAATTTAATATTAAAGTGATAGCCGTCGGCTCCATCCCAAAAAATGATAGGATATTGTAGGGCATCGTAGCATCGATGAGTTTCAGCAATTCTTAACAACTGGGCGTTTCGCTTATGTAGAATAATATCTCGAGGTAAAAACTGATCACCGACCATAACGATTGCCACTTCGTCGATAGTCGGAGCATTGTATCTACGCACATGTTGGCCAGGAGGCGTTTTGTCAGCGGAAATAACAATTTTATGAGTATCAGTAGGCATCAAATCGATGGCTGTTTTGAACAGACGCACTAAATTATTATTTTCGTGGAAAAGATGTTGCAATTGGGAAACGATTGTCCTTTCAACGTTGGGAGAAATTTCGCAACGTGCATTCAATTCAGAATTTCTATCACTGATGAAGTACAATTGTAAAAATTTATGATTCTCGCCTAATAATGGTAGAAGGGACCCTGCTTTATGATAAATTTGCCCTTTTACTTTGAAAGTAGACATAAATTGATCTGGATTTTCGATTTGGGCTCCAAACGACGTCATTTGGAAACATGAGTTGTATTGTCTGATTTTTTACAAAAAACGCTTAGATTCTGACGTAGTTCCAGTAAGGAAAGTCTTCAATGGCTCTGGTGGTGCAGCCAATAGAGGAAGTTTAACTTTTCCTGAGGCGCAACACATTCCCATTGTTTCACCATTGAATTTCAAGGCCTTGCAATAGGGACAAATTTTAGACATTGTCCCGATTTGAACACAGCTACTCAAGCTATAATCATCGACTGGGTTGTACCTGAATGCCAGGCGATAACTTTCAGATTGCTCTGATTCCTCGGCACGCTTTCTTTTCTTACTTTCTCTATCAGCAGCAAGCCTGATTTCCTGCTGGTCTTTTGATTCCTCGGCACGCCTTCTTTTTTCACATTCTCTTTTAGCAGCAAGTCTGCTTCTGCGTTGCTCTGGTAGTTCCTCGGCATGCTTTCTTTTTTCACTTTCTCTTTTAGCAGCAAGTCTGCTTTCGCGTTGCTCTGGTAGTTCCTCGGCATGCTTTCTTTTTTCACATTCTCTTTTAGCAGCAAGTCTGCTTCTGCGTTGCTCTGGTAGTTCCTCGGCATGCTTTCTTTTTTCACATTCTCTTTTAGCAGCAAGTCTGCTTCTGCGTTGCTCTGGTAGTTCCTCGGCATGCTTTCTTTTTTCATTTTCTCTTTTAGCAGCAAGTCTGCTTTCGCGTTGCTCTGGTTGTTCCTCGGCACGCTTTCTTTTCTGACTTTCTCTATCACCAGCAAGTTTTCTGGCATAGACTCTTTGAGCATCTTCATCAGTCATTATAAACTTAAGCATTAATAGAATTCTACACGAACATCCGTCTTATATAACTTGAATGACGTCACGCCTTCAAAGCAAAAATGATGCCTTCAAAGCAAAAATGATGGCAGCTAATTTCATGACGTCAGCCGAAACATGACGGCGAACATATGTCTTATATAACTTGAATGACGTCACCTTCAAAGCAAAAATGACGGCAACTAATTTCATGACGTCAGCCGAAACATGACGTCACCTGACACATCCATCCACACATCCACAGACAACTTATTTTTATATATATAGATATATATATATATATATATATATATATATATATATATATATATATATATATATATATATATATATATATATATGTGTGTTTTTAACTACGTAAAACTTGCGAATATACAACATTCTTTGCTGTCCCATTGTCTGTGCATATAAATAGATTGTCAGGTGTACCGACTCTTGAACATGCAACATATAATGGTCCATGGGAAAACAATCCGTATTCAGATCTATACCTCATGATTCTAATGATTGCCCTTGAGCTTTGTTGATGGTGATTGCTAATCGACCATTCCCTTTGTTGCCGTCGTCATTTAGATAAGATAAGATAGACGTCATTTGTGTCCCGATGTCCCGGTGTGTAATTTCGTCAATCAACAAACATGACGTCAGTCGACACACACACACACACAACTTATATATATATATGTATATATATATATATATATATATATATATATATATATATATATATATATATATATATATATATATATATATATATATATATATATATATATATATATATATATATATATATATATATATATACATTAAATAAAACCGAAGCTCTTTAGAACTTTAAAATATTATATAAAAATAGAAATATTTATATATATATATATATATATATATATATATATATATATATATATATATATATATATATATATATATATATATATATATATATATATATATATATATATATATATATTAAATTTTATATATAAACTAATATTAAAAATAAACTAAGTAAAATAAATAAAATTAATATTAAATACCAATTACCAAGAGTCATAATTTCGACGATAGTTAGTAGTCGTTCATAATGTTTGTGGGCAGCAATTAAACCCTGTAGGAAGAGGACCTTGAAGTATTTGAACACATCCGAGTCTTTGCCGCCCATAACGTCGGCCATTTCTTGAGTTAGTTTAAAGGGTAAGGATTCGAAACTTAAATTTTTCGGTGACGAAGACAGAATATATCCGAAATCGATGTGGATCAGATGACCTTAATTATCCAACAAAATATTGTTGTTGTGCCTGGAAAAAGAGATTTTTGTTTAACAACGAGGAGTTGCATAAATAAATAGAGGAAACAAGTCACAAGAGGGATAGGGACTGAAAAGAACGAAAGAAAGAGAAAAAGCATGAGGTGGGATAGGGCCGCAACCAGGACTTATGTTTGGAGGGGGAAGGTTATCTCAAAAAAATTTTTTTAAACACAATACAAATTTGATTGTATGTATTTTTTTTTACTTTTGTTGAACCAGATACAGTTTTCGGGGGGGGGGGGCATACATCCAGCACTACAATGGATACAGCCCTAGAGCAGGATAAGGAGATGAAGAGAGGAATGGATGAAGAATTAAGAAATTAATTCTCTTAATAGAGAAAGAGAGGGAGATGGAGAGAAAGAGAAAGAGAAAGAGAGAGAGAGAGAGAGAAAGAGAGAAAGAGAGAGAGGTTAAAGACATGAGGACAGAGTAATGCGTTACCGAGAAAAGTAACTTACTCAAACCCATGGCCCTAGATTATCAGGAGAAGGCTCCTTTAAAAAAAGCAAAAATATTAATAAGTGTTACCTTTCAATAATGATGAAATATATGTAGCCATAGGAAAGTGAAGTTTTCATACATTTTCTACTCCAAGTCGAAATATTAGCCCAAAAAGCTGATATCGTAGCAGCTAGATAAAAGTAAAATATTATTTTAAATAAATCTTAAATAGTATAAAAGTAAAACTTAACAGTAAATTTAAAAGTTTAAAATATAAAGCACTTTTAAATAAATTTAAAATTGTCATACCGTGGCGCATTTGTGGTGCTACCTGTGTTTATTTATTTTGTAGAATAAAACTGTATTGACCAAGCAGAAACAGAGATGAACAAACTTTATTCGACAGATGGGGAAAAAAAATTATGCTGATTTATTAGAACAATAACTTCCGTGCGACTGGCGGGATTTAACCTATACATCCACTGTTGAAGAGTACGGCCATAACCGCTGCGCTATCGCACGGTAATAGATATTTTAAATATCCTAATAATTCACTCACTTTCTTTTATAATGGCTGATGTATATACACTTCTTAGCATAGTCCACAATAGACTTGAGATTATATTTATATCAATGGACAGTTAAAAAATGAAATGATATTATCTCGGTAGGAATGAAGATTAAGATGACAAACAAAAAAGGTATAATCAAAACATTTAATGCTATCCTACCGTCAAAACTTGTCTCAGTGCCATTCTGCCCCCCCCCCACCTAATTCCTGGATATATATGTAGACAAAATTGAAAATTTGCTAATTTTTAGATTATGGTTTCACAAACTGGCATTAGGAATCAATGGTTGAAAAGATATAATTTCAAAGTAAATAAAACAAAAAACTAAAATGACTGTAAACATGACGTAGGCATCTTACATGTTTTTTTTTGTTTTTTTTTGTTTTTTTTTTCATTACAGCCATGAAAGGGTGATCCATCCACGTTGTTAATATTAAACAAAATTGCTGTTAAACTGAATTTTAAACAAGATTGTTGCGTCTAGTGGCTTTTGTAATCAAACAGTTCGTGGTAACGAACTGTAGCAAGGAGCGACCCGGCTCAATAATAACCAAAACTCTATAAATTGGGATTTTGATACCAATAGCTACATCAAAAGAGTCGGATTTTAATGCTGATTTTAAATATATAAGTTTCACCAAGCTTAGTCTTACACATCAAAAGTTACAAGCCTGAGAAAATTTGCCTTATTTTAGAAAATAGGGGAAAACAACCCCTAAAAGTCATAGAATCTTAACGAAAATCACACCATCAGATTCAGCGTATTAAAGAACCCTGTTGTAGAAGTTTCAAGCTCCTATCTACAAAAACGTGGAATTTTGTATTTTTTGCCAGAAGTTAGATCACGGATGCGTGTTTATTTGTTTTTTTTTCCAGGGGTGATTGTATCGACCCTGTGGTCCTAGAATCTTGCGAGGGGGCTCATTTTAACGCAAATGAAAAGTTCTAGTGCCCTTTATAAGTGACCAAAAAATGGAGGGCAATTATTTTCCCAGAGTCACTGGATCAAAATTCTGAGATAGGCATTTTATTCAACGTAGTCGAAAAACTCTATAACTATGTTTTCGGGGACCACTTACTCCCCCACAGTCCCCGTGGGAGGGGCTACAAGTTACAAATTTGACCAGTGCTTACATATAGTAATGGCTATTTGAAAGTGTACAGACGTTTTCAGGGGGATTTTTTGGTTGGGGGAGGAGTTGAGAAGAGGGGGATATGTTGGGGGAACTTTCGAAATTTCCT
>NW_027067974.1:0-7665 GCF_032884065.1 Artemia franciscana
CAAAAAGAAAATTTCTCCAACGTTGTTATCGACACAATGCATTATCGTATCATAAATGTCTTTTTGTTCCGACGTTAACTTGGAAATGTTATTTTGTACATACGACAATAGATCACTCGTACTGTAACTTTTTTCACGATCCAATTCTACACATGTCGAAACAGCAGCGATACGATTAGGTATTCCCAATTGGGCATTCCCAAATCCTGAAGAGGTTTGTTTGCCATACATACGCACAAATCTTCTATAATAAAGTGTAGTTATAAATTTCTGATGTAAAATCAAAAGTCATATCTGACGTCTCTAACCGTTCTCGATGGAGTATATCTTCAGACATTTTTGATTTATATCTTTCCCATAACTCTGTAGGAGCTGATGGAGAGCAAGTTGTTAAAATGATGCCGAACAATGCACGAATTTGACTTGGAGTTGACGTTTCGCACGCGTTATTGATGCAGTTATCCCAGTGTTGGTCATTCTCCAATAAATTCAGAGCTTGGCATGCACTACGGTAAGTGTCATGTATAGTAACGTTTAAAGTTCTCAAATACTCAAAGGATGTCGGACCGTGTACATTCACCAAAAGACTTACTGATTGTAAAGTTGTCGAAGAAACTTTACAATTAGCCAACCTGAAAGCTGAAGGAACTCTAATCGAGTTCTCTTAATATTTCTATTAACCATGACACCTAATTTAATTGCCTATATCCTGGCTGGGTAAAAGTTATTGAAGCATTGGGACCTAAAGTATTTTATTTGAATATCAAATGTACTACGCACAGATGGTGTTTTTTTTTTTTTTTTTTTTTTTTTTTTTTTTTTTTTTTTTTTTTTTTTTTTTTTTTTGCGTGTGTGCTTTTGCTGCTGCATTGGTGATTTCTCTTTTCATGATATATATATATATATATATATATATATATATATATATATATATATATATATATATATATATATATATATATATATATATATATATATATATATCTATATATATAAAAATAAGTTGTCTGTGTGTGGATCTGTGGATGGATCAGGTGACGTCATGTTTGTTCGCATATGACGTCTGAATTATTTCACACTAATACAAAAGAAGAAAAAAACTAAAAAAGGTAAAAACTACAAAAAAAAACTAAAAAGAAAAAAAAACTAAAAAAGCTAAAAAACTAAAAAAAAACTAAAAAAAGGTAAAAATCTAATAACTAAAGAAAACTGAAAAAAATAAAAAAAGGCAAAAACTACAAAAAAAATAAAAACTAATAAAAAAACTAAAAAAGCTAAAAAACTAAAAAAACTAAAAAAAACTAAAAAAAGGTAAAAAACTAAAAAAAACTAAAAACTAAAAAAGAAAAAAACTAAAAAAAGGAAAAAACTGAAAAATAAAAGAGAAAAAGAAAACTAAAAAAATATGAATAAACTAAAAAAAAGGAAAAAACTGAAAAATAAGAGAAAAAGAAAACTAAAAAAATATTAATAAATATAAAAAATATAAATATAAATATAATATAAATTAGCATGAAAAATAAAAGAGAAAAAGAAAACTAAAAAAATATGAATAAATATATATAAAAATAAGTTGTTTGTGGGTTATGTCTGTCTTTCTGTCTGTCGAGTGACGTCGTGTTTGTCCGCATATGATGTCTGAATTATTTCACACTAATACAAAAGAAGAAAAAAAAACTAAAAAAGGTAAAAACTACAAAAAAAAACTAAAAAGAAAAAAAACTAAAAAAGCTAAAAAACTAAAAAAAACTAAAAATAGGTAAAAAACTAAAAACTAAAAAAAACTGAAAAAACTAAAAAAAGGCAAAAACTAAAAAAAAACTAAAAACTAAAAAAGCTAAAAAACTAAAAAAACTAAAAAAACTAAAAAAAGGTAAAAAACAAAAAAAAACTAAAAACTAAAAAAGAAAAAACTAAAAAAAAGGAAAAAACTGAAAAATAAGAGAAAAAGAAAACTAAAAAAATATTAATAAATATAAAAAATATAAATATAAATATAATATAAATTAGCAATCAACAAAGCACCGAGACACAAATGACGACCGGGACACAGGGAGTATAAATGACGACCAGGACATAAGTAAAAAAAAAAACTAAAAAAACTAAAAAAATGGTAAAAACTACAAAAAAACTAAAAACTAATAAAAAAACTAAAAAATCTAAAAATCTCAATAAACTAAAAAAGAAAAAAAAGAAAAAAGGAAAAAAATAAAGGAGAAAAACAAAACTAAAAAACGAATGTATATACAGACCGGGACACCGGGATACAAATGACGACCGGGACACAGGGAATATAAATGACGACCGGGACACAGGGACACAACTACAATGGGGACGCCGGGGGGCACAGGGGGATATAAATGACGACCGGGACACCGGGACACAAGGAATATAAATGACGCCCGGGACACTCAAAGAGAAATCACAGACTGGAACACCGGGACACAAATGACGACCGGGACACAGGGAATATAAATGACGACCGGGACACAGGGACATAACTACAAAGGGGACGCCGGGGTGCACAGGGGGATATATAAATGACGATGGCGACTCAGGGAATGGTCGATTAGCAATCACCATCAACAAAGCTCAAGGGCAATCATTAGCATCATGAGGTATAGATCTGAATACGGATTGTTTTCCCATGGACCATTATATGTTGCATGTTCAAGAGTCGGTAAACCTGACAATCTATTTATATGCACAGACAATGGGACAGCAAAGAATGTTGTATATTCGTAAGTTTTACGTAGTTAAAAACATATATATATATATATATATATATATATATATATATATATATATATATATATATATATATATATATATATATATCTATATTCACAGGTGGGACATAGGGACACAACTACAATGGCGCGTAACTAATATGGCGCGTAACGACTTACGCGCGCGGGGGGGCTTGGGGGGGGCGCGAAGCGCCACCCCAACAGCTAGTATATATATATATATATATATATATATATATATATAATATATATATGTATATATTGTCGGTGCGTATAAATAGATTGTCAAGTTTACTGACTCTTGAACATGCAGCATATAATTGTTCATGGGAAAAACAATCCGTATTCAGATCTATACCTCATTATTCTAATGATGTGTCCCTGTGTCCCGGTCGTCATCTATGTTCCCTGTGTCCCGGTCGTCATTTGTGTCCCGATGTCCCAGTTTGTAATTTCTCTTTAAGTGTCCCGGTCGTCATTTATATTCCCTGTGTCCTGGTCGTCATTTGTGTCCCGGTGTCCCGGTCTGTAATTTCTATGCGAACAATCCCTTTGTCCCGGTCGTCATTTATATATCCTACCTGTGCCCCCAGCGTCCCCCTTGTAATTGTGTCCCTGTGTCCCGGTCGTCATTGATATTCCCTGTGTCCCGGTCGTGATTTGTGTCCTGGTGTCCCAGTCTGTAATTTCTCTTTGAGGTTCCCGGTCGTCATTTATAATCCCTCTGTCTCGGTCGTCATTTGTGTCCCGGTCTGTAATTTCTCTTTGAGTGTTTTTTCTTTTTAGTTTTTTTAGTTTTTTAACTTTTTTCTTTTTTTAGTTTTCTTTTTCTTCTTTATTTTTTAGCGTCTCTATGAAGTACATATCGCCGAACCTTTGTTTTTTTAACTTAAATCTGGTAGGCATTGATGACCTTATCCAAGTCAAAATCCCAAACCCAATCATCATCGATATCATTTTCAGTTTTGATATGTGATTCCTCGGCACGCTTTCTTTTCTTACTTTCTCTATCAGCAGCAAGTTTTTTGGCATAGACTCTTTGAGCAGCTTCCTCGGCTGTTGCCATTCTAGGTTCTTCAGTCATTTTACAATTAAACATTTTTCCGTGAACGAATGTCTTAAATACCTTTAATGACGTCATCGTCATAACAAACATGACGACAACTAACTTCATGACGTCACTCGACACACACACACACACAGGCAACTTATTTATATATATATATATACTAGCTGTTATTTTTTCAATGTTTCAAAATATACTTTTTCAATCAATTCATTTTTGGACGTCACTAAATTACAGAAATCAGCAGGTAGTTGTATACGTCCTGAAATTGAGTCTACTGGGAGCTTTCCGTTTCCAATTGTCAGCAATTGATCTGAAAATGTTTGACCAGAGTCATCGTTTTGCAATCGGACACGCATATTTGTAGTTAATTTTAATATTTTTACGTGTGCCCATAAATTAGAATTTTTCAGGCAAGCATTCATTCGTCTTCAATGGCTCTGGTGGTGCAGCCAATAGAGGAAGTTTAACTTTTCCTGAGGCGCAACACATTCCCATTGTTTCACCATTGAATTTCAAGGCCTTGCAATAGGGACAAATTTTAGACATTGTCCCGATTTGAACACATCTACTCAAGCTATAATCATCGACTGGGTTGTACCTGAATGCCAGACGATAACTTTCAGGTTGCTCTGATTCCTCGGCACGCTTTCTTTTCTTACTTTCTCTATCAGCAGCAAGCCTGATATCTTGCTGTTCTTGTGATTCCTCGGCACGCTTTCTTTTCTTACTTTCTCTATCAGCAGCAAGCCTGATTTCTTGCTGTTCTTGTAATTCCTCGGCACGCCTTCTTTTTTCACTTTCTCTTTTAGCAGCAAGTCTGCTTCCGCGTTGCTCTGGTAGTTCCTCGGCACGCTTTCTGTTCTTTTTTCTCTATCATATCAGCCTCAAGCCTGTTTCCTTGCTGTTCTTTTGATTCCTCGGCACGCTTTCTGTTCTTTCTTTCTCTATCAGCCTCAAGCCTGTTTCCTTGCTGTTCTTTTGATTCCTCGGCACGCTTTCTGTTCTTTCTTTCTCTATCAGCCTCAAGCCTGTTTCCTTGCTGTTCTTTTGATTCCTCGGCACGCTTTCTTTTCTGACTATCTCTATCAGCAGCAAGTTTTTTGGCATAGACTCTTTGAGCATCTTCATCGGCTTTTGCCATGGTAAGTTCATCAGTCATTGTAAACGTAAACATTAATAGATTTCTACGTGAACATATGTCTTAAATATCTTGAATGACGTCACCGTCAAAGCAAAAATGACGACAACTAATTTCATGACGTCAGTCAACACAGAAACATGACGTCACCTGATCCACAGACAGACACACAGACAGACAACTTATTTATATATATATATATATATATATATATATATATATATATATATATAAAAAATTATATTTTTGCTTTGGCCTTTATTTGTTTTCATTTATAGCGATTTTTGTTCACTTTAAGCTTCAAATTAAACTTCATTCGACTTGAAATTTGATGTCTTTCGACGTATAAGTCGTCCTTGGGTAATGCAGCTCTTTCCTATTCTTTGAAATACATCTGCTTTGAAAAAGTTTTCTTTTTAAATTAAACATAATAAATAACCAATTATCTTAGTGTATGTATCGTCATTGAAGTACCGTTTTCTTAGAGTTTTATTTATTTTTAGCACGAATCATTCCTCGCTTACAGTTGGTCATCGCAAACTGTTTTATAAAAATAAATGAATATTAAACCCAGTATTTACATTTAAATATAGATAAAAACAAAGTTTCTAGCATTTATCCCCCATACTGGACTCAATCCATGGATCCCTTATATGACTCGTGGACTGTCCCCTCACCTTTTCTGCCTATAGGCATTGGATTAAAATCCAATGCCTATAGTTCTATGACTCATAGAATATATTTTTCGAAAATAATCACTCATATTTAGGCTGAGTCTAAAAGAAATGAGATTAAAGACTAATTTCTTCCTCCCACCCAAAAAACCATTGACTTTTATCCGAAGGCTCAAGGATGGTTCAAGAATTCAGCGTAAGAATTCCCTCTTAAAGCTTCAGGCATACCCCGCCCACACATACAATAGTAGTATCCCCATAGGCACTTTAAGCGAGACCCTATCGCTAGTTTTAAAAGATGCCCTGTTTTAAATTAAGCCCTGCCTTTTAAAAACTTACCCTGCCCCTCGATAAAAGTGGTGCCCACCATTCCACGGGATCCAAATGGTGCGTGTCATAAGAACTCAGGTGCATATTGCGCAATAGGAGTTAAGGGTGATGCAATCTTGCAAGCCTGAATGGATTTATTGGGAGTGACACCATCTCACTTGACATGATTGACTTCAGGAGCCCGTGGGGAAGTCTCACTTGTAACTGAGCATGGCGTACACATGGGTGTTACATAATTGTGGTGTTAACATAGGTGTTAGGTAATGAGGTTGCAAACATGGTATGTAACGCAATCTTACAAGTTGGGGCTATGTAATGATGATGGGCACACGTGAAAACTACGTAATGACAGCGCACATGGGGGATATAACGTAATGACAGCCCCCTTGTGGCATGTTAAGTAATAATGGTACACACACCAGTGTTGCAAAATACTTTAAGAGATTTGTTCTTCAGGATTTCTTTTTCTTTCAATGCGTTTTTTCTACTTTAAGAGAGATTTTTCTTTCCAGGCATTTTTTTCCTTCA
The DNA here is from genome assembly GCF_032884065.1 of Artemia franciscana. Lineage (NCBI taxonomy): Eukaryota > Metazoa > Arthropoda > Branchiopoda > Anostraca > Artemiidae > Artemia > Artemia franciscana. Next base: position 6,490 of record NW_027067974.1, read on the forward strand.
GGATTTCTTTTTCTGTCAAGGTGTTTTTTTTCTTCGGGGTGTCTTTTTCTTTCACATCTTCTTCCAGGGAACCATTATATTCTAATGATTTTTGTCCCAATTAAGATTCAAAGGACCGTTTCCATCCGATGGATTGGTTCCCTGGACAGATGGACTATGAAAACCTCTCTAATAGTGTTTTTCAGGAAATAGATTCTGCGAAATTACATATTACATGCAAGGAGAATCCTCTGTTGGTGCATACTATAACGATTAAATGAATTACGTGTTAACCTTTTCCATATTGAATTTTTCTTTTCGTGAAAGTTGTTCTTCTTTTACTTCTTTCAACTGATTTAGTTCATGAAACTTGCTATGTACTGATTTTTGTTCATCGACCCTGCTGCGCTATGATTATTGGTCGAGAGACTTCTTGTATATTGATTTTTCTTTTTGTGAGACTTGTATAATGATTTTTTTTCCCTGTAAGAATTATTTTGTTGATGGAACTTGTTGCATACTTATTTTTGTTCGTTGAACTTGTTGCGTTTTTTCAAGACATCTGTTAAAGATTGATTTTCTCTGCGTGAAACTTGCACATTGATTTTTGTCCTCAAGAAACTGATCCTGTTCATGAAACTCTGTACTAGGTTAGGTTATGGGGACTGTATTAAGCGTTATAGAACCAACACCTAACCTACACATCGTAGATTAGGCTAACTTAGACTGGATGACTTGGTTTCCATCATGCGGTGTATAGTCCCCCAAAAGCAACCTAACAAGTTTCACAAAAAAATCAGCCCACGATAAGTTCCACAAATAAAATCAGCACGTAACAAGTCTCATGAACGCAAAAAGTTTCACGAGGTGACAAAAACAATTTACAACTTTCTCGAAAAAAATCAATATACAACAAGATTCACAAATAAAAAAAAAATCAGCGTGAGGAAGAGCCACAAACAAAAAAAATCAGCGCACAACAAATCTCATGAACGAAATTAATTTCACGAGGAGAAAAATCAATGTATCAGTTTCACGAGGAGAGAACTCAACCTGCTATAATTTCACAAGCAAAAATCAGCAAACAACAAGCTCCATTAACAAAACCAACAAACATTAAGTTATATGAGCAAAATCAGTTTCAAGAGAAAAAAAAAATGTATAAGTTTCACAAAGAGAGAAAAATCAACACGCAAT
>NW_027067975.1:0-7660 GCF_032884065.1 Artemia franciscana
AACCACAAACGGGGAAAACTTATAAAGCCCATGTTAGTCGTATAAAAAGGGCAAAATTCACAGAAACATGGACCCCTCAACCTTCAACATCAAATACCTCGGAGGACGAAAATGAACCACCTCGCTCTAGACTAAGTGAACTTAAACCTTTTAATTTCAAACAAGGATATTTTGAAAACAGTAGTGACGAAGAAAAATTTAATGAATTTCTAACCATGACAAATATGGTTACCCCCCCAAAATGTACCCCCGTTACGCGGAGACGGAGGAATAGCGATTCATTTTCCAGTGAAGAATCAGAAGAATTGGACTATACGATTTCTCCAAAGTCACAATTCTTTCCAGATAAAATTTCAACCCCTTACCCCCCAAAACGTTTCCCCGACAATTTGGTGAAACCTATTTCACCAATAGACAGACCTTTATCGTTACACGATGAATTAAATAAGGCTATACAGACACCTGGGGACATAGAGTCACAAAGGGACAAACAGCCCCAAAAACAAACATTAAGAGAAGCAATGGATATCATTAATTACCCAATTAAGACTAGACAGAGTACATTTTATACTAATCCAGTTACTGATGAGCAACAATATCACGATATAACCGTCTCAAAGGCAAAACCAAAGGACTGGGTATCTTGGAAGGAAACCTTAATGCAAACAATTCCTCACCCTCCGGAGGACATGGCTTTCAAGCAGTGGAGGCACCCCAAGAAAACATTTGAATCCTCCCAAAGCTCACAAGAATCGTTCAATTCTCCCGAGCCCAGAGATCAACAGGACGAGTCAATCAGTAAACCCTCTACTTCACGAGGAGAAGAAATTTACGAAGGTCAGGCTGGATCAACACCTAAATCTCAAACCTCTACTTCAAGAGAACCAGATACTAAATCTACAACTAGTTCCTCAGATACTGAGAGTGAATCAGGCACAAATGAGCCCAAAAATGTGGAAGGAACAAGACCACAGAGTGCAACTGCCCAGGCTAAAAAGGCACAAATTAAAGGTCAAAAATTTCTTAAAAAACAATATAAAAAGTTTGACTTGATATCGCTAGCAAAGCCAAAGAAAAAAACCGAGTCTACCGAAGAGAAGGTAACAACAAGGTCAGGCCGAGTCGTCAAAAAACCAGATAAATTAGATTATTAATAAAAGAAAAATAAAAATCTATCAGTCCTGGATAAAATAAAGGAAAAAAAGACAGGCCGATTTGATTTTTCCTGAGGGGTAACTCGATGTATTTATTGATAGCATCGGGTTATGACTCAGAGAAAGTTGACTTAATTTTTTTTTTTGCTCCTCGCCAAGAGACCACTCCCAATAAAATCCATAAATAAAAAAAAAAAGGTACTTTTCAGAAAAGTTTAATAAACTCCGATTGAAGAATTGGTTCATCAAAAAGGACTCAGTATTGTGAGTAAGTCACAAAACTATTTTATTTAACAAGAATTTGTTACTATAGCCCACCGCAATAATAATTCCGTAACGCAAGAGCTTATTAACACAACGATAACTAACACCTGCCCTATAGGAATCGCTGTCACTTTGTATACCATAGAAACTAAAATATTGCAAAACAGCTTGTGGAGATAACCATCAAATAATAGTAAATAAAAACTCATTAATAGCCTTAACGAAAATATTATTACAAATAGTTAATAACAACAAGCGTCTTCGTAAACTGTAGTCGTAGCCAAACTTGTGCTAATTTACCTTGCAATTTTATAATTATCACACTCCTTTCAGGCATATTCTTGGTTCGCCTCCCTACTATTAAATAGATTTAGGGGCTTCGAATAAATTAACTTGTAACTAAAAAACGACATTAATATAGCTATAACTTGTAACATCTAACAGGCATTCAGACTTGGCATCGAATCTACTTCATCCTCCCGGCAGTATCAAGATCGCACTTAAATATTTTTTTTATATTATTTTCTTATCTCTTTTCTCCGTGAATATGGCAAAGGGAATTATAGATACGGAATTTATTTCAATTATTCATGCCAAGGAAAATATAATATATTCGGCCGCTATGCTAGTCCAAGATGAAAATGGTAAAGAAATATACGCAGAAAGTTGGTACCTAAATTACAATTTGACAAAATTTAAACCCCACACGTATAAATTTGGGTTAAAATTAGCTAATACCCCAAAATATCGACCCGCAAGGGGAGAAGTAAAAATCAAATTCTCAAACAAAAAACAAAAAGGGACTAACTTGACAAGTTTACAGTTAAAAATAAGAAAACTACAGACAAAATTTAATATCTGCTACTGGTTTTGCAAGGGGCCGACACAAACTGACCTTCTTCTAATTGATAAATGTAAAAACCCAAAAATATGTTATAAAATCGAAGAAAACGAAAATTGTACCAAATACGAAGGAATTCATTACCCATTAGAAGAAATCCGGCATTACGCCAAATTTTTATACGACCCGAATACACGAGAATATGCCGTTAAAGGGGATAAAATCTTCTTAAGACGAAAAAAATCTAAACAATCTAAAAAAGACGCTTACAAAAACAACTTGCATACCAAAAAATTTTAAAATTCTAAAGTACAAATAATTTTTTTTAGATCTGTAACCAGAGGGACCAAATCAGGTAAAAAAAAATTCACTCAACTAACAGCTTATATTAACCAGAGGAAATGTCGCATAATAGAACCTTAGAGAATGTTCTAAGACCCCTAGAACCCGTCATAAACCAAACACCCTCAAGACAAGACTTTTGGCTTCCAAACAAAACCCAAAGTCTACCAGATCTCTCAAAAATAAACCATGAAACGAACGAAAAAATATTAGAATCAGCAGTAAAAAATGCAGTAAAAAATTTGCGTTACGACTTACTTCGTTCCTTACTGCACGTTCCAATTATACCTAGCGATAGTTTGATAATTGAAATAATGGTCATATTACTAATAAGTACTTTTTCGCCAGAGGTAATGAGAAAAGACTACGGATACAGGCACAGGTTCGCCCTATACAATTTTACTGTACTTCTTTGCTCAATCCCCAAAAAGAAATATCCATTAATCGCGTCCCTAATATGTGAAAATTTTTGGTTAACACCACTTGAAGAAGAAAATTTCGAGCTACCTTGGCCTTCAAAGTTCTTAGAAATGCTAATGGAGGTAGATTATAGGCTATTTAACAAAGATCTACTCCTTAAAATCTACAAAAATAACAATGTAAATTATTACTGGATTAATAACTCTATTCATCACTTATATCTAGGACAATACGAGCTATTAAAACGCTTAATTACTAAGTTTTATACAATAGACGAAAACATTGGGTCAAAACTAGTAAAAGGAAAGGATATTCTAATATATGAAAAAATAATAAATTGCATAAGCCCGCTATGTTTTCATAAACAACTGATTTTCAAAAGAGTTTGTATTACTCCAAACAACCCCAGTTTAAAGGAATTGTGCAGAAAAAACATACGCTTTATGATGAAAAAAACCGACATTCACTATACGTTAACTAACCTAGTACTCCCCGAATCCCTAAAACGGTATTTACTACACATAGAAGATATTCGTGGAAATAACAACCAAGAATATCGATTGACTTTTATGACTCCACACCTGTTAAAATCTGAAATAAATCAATTTTCGAGCCAAGGGCCAATAATAAATATTTCAAATGACCATGAACTAGATTGTTCAAATTTTATCTAACTAATATCACTTTTAAACAGTAAAATATCGATAAATTAGTTTCTTTTACTCATTTCTTTCCTTCTAATGTGCAGAAATAAAAATTGTCTCCTGTGATTCTACTACTCTATTTCCGAGTTGGGATATTCCAAGGCATAATGATAGAAAGGCTATGATACAAAATGTATTACTTTTCGACACATTGTGCGTTGGAGGTTCAGACGAATTGGATTAGAGTACCAACTTAAAAAACATTAAGTTAATGTAACTTGATTTTTTTAGAAACCGGGCGATATCTGCCAAGAAAGTCAAGGAAAATGAGTAACCAACCACCAAATTATTTTTTCGCAATTCAAGTCAAAAGCGCGCAAATAAAAAGAAAGGCCTCAGAGGTACAAAACTACATGATTAATATAGACCCTAGTTTATCGCAAGCCCTTATTCAACAAAGTACTTTTCACGTTACACTAATGGTCATCCACCTAAAAAATAATAGTGAAATCGAATTAACAAAAAATGCTTTCGCAAAGGCAATATCTGCCTTTCAACAGGAACTCAGTGAGAATCAAATAATACTCGACTTCCAAGGCGTCGGAGAATTTTCAGAACAAATTTTGTATGCCCAGTTAAATAATGAGACAGAATTTAAAGCTCGCTTAAGTCCTCTTTTAGAAAGAATTACTAAAGAAATCAGTATAACCGGAATACAACTCGCAGACCAGGAATGTTGGAAGCCTCATTTGACGTTAGTAAATCTCAGAAAAGTCGCGAGGCTAAGAAGGATGGCAAAAAAACTACCACCATCAATAACGTCTATTTTTAAAAACATGAAATTTGGATTCGAAACCGCGAAAAGCATTCAGTTCTGTTCCATGAATAGTCCAAAAAACGAAGAAAATTATTACCAAATATTATCCGAAATCAAATTCAACAAAGAAACCAACTAAAGAAATCTGGAAGAAATGAGAACGAGAATATATAATAGATAATACAATTAACAGGTAATATATCATTGCTATAAACTTAATAACCCTTTACGCCACTAACGGCAAAGCAACTAACCTATGTATGCCTTTTATCAAAAATAAAAATTTTCTTTTACAAATATAAAAATAAGCATCTCACAGGGTATCTTTTAAATCAAACTCCTTTTTGTATTATGTATAAAAATTCTTATCCTTTTAAAATAATTATAATTACGAAATCAACTTAAAGCTCAATCCATTTTTATCACCAGACAGACACAAAAAAAATAAAGGACAGCAACAAAAAAAAAATAATAAAAGCACAAAAATTTAAATCTTACCAAATTTTAGCTTCGTCTTGCAAAAAAAAAAAAAAAAATGCCGATTCTATTATAGTATAAATCCTAAAACCTTAAAGTATGAACAACTCTATCTGCGCGTACTAGCATTGAAAACGAAACATATTTTGTAACCTGGCAAAATTACAGATCTCTGAAAGGCAAAATTGCCAGTTACGTGTGAAGGTGAAATTCGCAAATAGACGTTTTATCTAATAGACTCGTGACATATAAAAAATACAATATATGCATTGTATAATAAATAACCCTTAAGGTACGTCTACTAATGTAAGAATAATTTTTACAACCAAGAAATGAACTTTAATTATAACACCCTACAAACGTTTTTCGCATGACAAAAGTGTAATTGCACATAAAAGACCTGTAGCAGTTTTAAAAGAATTTTAAAAGACCGCCTAGCGAATTTCAAACCGAGAAAAAGTTACCACCCATCTTTTGATTTAACCAATTATGACGAAGGTTCCCCAAAGGCATTTAAAGAATTAACCAATCACAGAGACCAACTCAGTGGTAGGTTTAAAAATTTATCTGATACCAAATTATTTTGTCAAGTAATTTTGTTTATATTAAAAAAAAAAAAAAAAAGTTAAAAAGTGCAATCACTTTATATTCATTATATAGAAACTATTAGGTTTACCTAATAACCTAGTTAATACTTAAAATATTAACTAGCTCAAGACATCAATTTATACTTAATAAATATGTCCATTAAATGGTTACGACGCGCAGAGTCCTTCTGACATAAATAAATTAACACCATAATATTTCCAGATCATCAACTGAATACCAAGCCAAACAGGTAACCTTAAACTTATATACTGCTTAATAATAATACTGATTAACACCAAATAATTAGTAAAACTCAAACAAAACGGTACTGATTTGTAGTTCAAAGTCCAAAAAACGGAAGGATTGTAAGAAAATGAATCTAACGGAAATTAGAAAGTGGGAAACTCCAAGAAAATGTCAAGGGCCAAAAGAAAACCAAGAAACTCAATCTTTAGATTTTACAATTATGTCATATAATGTACTAGCTCAAGGATATATCGAAACAATGCCGTATTTGTACCATAATTGTAACGAAGAAAATTTAAAATGGCCAGATAGGAAAAAAAGACTTTTTAACCAATTCAAAATGTCAAATGCAGATATTGTATGCTTACAGGAAGTGGATACTAACTACTATTATAATACCTACTTATCGTATTTTCAATCTCAGGGGTATGACGGAGTGTTTAAACAAAAAACCCAAGAAAAGATTGATGGGTGTGCCACCTTTTTTAAAAAATGTAAATTTAGTCTAAAAGAAAATCATTCCTTAGAAATGCTAAAGAATGGAATAGATTTACTTAATCGAGATAACATTGCACTTATTTCTATTCTCACCCCATTTAAGAACCCGGATAAACAGATATGCATTGTAAACACACATTTGTTATACAATCGCAAAAGAGAAGATGTGCGTTTAGCCCAACTCCAAGTACTTCTAGCAGAAATTAACCGCGTTGTTTGCAAAATAACTAACGACCCTCCAGTTATCCTTTGTGGTGATTTGAATTTCACCCCTTCAAGCAAATTATACTCTTTTTTAAGCCAAGGAAGGCTTAAGTATGAACATCTAGATATAAAAAAATTAACTAACTGTGGTTCACAAAAAATTGGGAAAACCTTCCTCCCAAAGGAGCTTTATATTTCTGATTCTTGTCAATACTTACAAGAAATAAAACGTGATAACTGCATTGAAGAAGAATTTTTTTCATCCGGTACATTAACGCATAAATTTGCCTTTAAAAGTGTTTATAATTCAGATGAATTTCCAAAAGTTCGTTTGAATTCGATTTGTCACAACTTAGTTGACTATATTCTCTACAGTAATATTGACGAAAAATTCAACAAACATGAGAAACAAGAATTAATACTATTAGAAAGACTTCGTCTCCCAACATACAAGGACTGCTTAAAAATAGGACCATTACCGAATAATCTAAATGGATCAGACCATTATTATCTTGAAGCAAGATTTCGTTGGAATTGCGTATAAATAATAATATACTTTGTTAAAAAAAAAAAAAAAATTTTTTTTAATAAAAGACCCTATAAAAATAAATTAATTTAAATTCTAATTTAATATAATACTATTTCTAGATAAGCCACAACTTATTCCCACAATAACAGGTAAATTGTTATATTCTGCTTAATTAATAAAACTAACAAAATGCCTATAAAAAAAACACGAAGTAACCCTAATCTAAAAAAAAATGAAACACAATATAAACCCCTAGAACAAAAACCTAGTGCTACCTATTATAGTTTACCCGATTTATACAGGTTTAACTATGAATTAAACGAAGCAACGTGGAACAGCTTAATTATTGATGCCGTAAAGAATCTAAATTATAAATTTTTAAGGACACCAATCATATTTAAAAACTATTTAATCAGGGATATGATGAATATAATGTTAAATTGTCAATTTTCAGAAGAAGTAGTTAAGGAGGGTTATGAATATATAAGAAAATTCTCATCAATAACATTTAAAACAATACTTGACAAAATTACCAAGAAGAATCACCCCCTAATTGAAGAACTAATTATCGAACATCTAGATATTTTTTGTGATGTAAATAACTTCACAATTATCTGGCCCTTACATTTCATATTA
>NW_027067976.1:0-7681 GCF_032884065.1 Artemia franciscana
AAGTTAATTAACCCTTTTTGCGAAGAGCTAATTTTTGTTAGTACGTCTTTAGACTTCATCTTTGGAGTTGGGGTTTTTGTCTTTGGGGTTGGTTTCAGGAAATCATCGTAGCTTATGAGCTGATAAATAGTTGAGATGGGTTTGACACGCAGGTCAACAAAATGAATCACATTTCCTACGGTTGTTACTGATTACGTTTCCCATATCCTGGTAGGGTTGAGGAGATAGTGTCTGGAGTTTCTCATCATTTTAATATATACTGGATGGCCCGTTCCCCTCCAAAGAGATATAAAGACACAGATTATCAATGACGCAGACGTTTGACACCCTGGGTGAAATAGTCCACGAGAAATCGTGAGCTAAAGTACCTACAGTAGTGGCAGAAATAGCGGTACTGGTGACGTTGTGCTACGTACATTGGTGGCGCTGTAATACTTATACTATCCACTTTATCTGTCTTTTTGTTACCAAATTTCACCTCTACCCCTTTACTTAACCCAAATCTAAGCCACTTTGGTACTAGGCAACCAGTCTAATGTTAATTTTCGAATTAATTTTTTTGCCCCGAGCTCTGAAAACTTCCGAAAAACATTTATTTTACTAAAAATTTTATGTGGGACCTAAATAAAGACTAAATCTCTCCCATACTTTCCCAGAGTATTCACCGTAATTTTTAGAACAAAATCTATCAAAGTAATCCATATAAATGGGGATAGAACACAACCCTGCTTGAATCCTAGTTCAATATGAAATCGCTAGCTGCTTTCATATTGAACTAGGATTCAAGCAGGGTTGTGTTCTATCCCCATTATTATATTAAATTATATATTAAATCCAGTATATATTAAAGCCACAGCAATGTTATTGTTGTACATAACTCTAATCTCTTGAATTATGCATCCTATATCTAACACTTCAGGATAACTAGCAGTAATTAAGGAGTAATTCAGCCCAATAGTAACCGAAACTCTAAAATCGGAATTTCGCTCACCAGGCTTATTCCAGATGTGTAAGATACGTTTATTAATCTCACATATTTCAGGTATATTAGATAAGATTATTATTACTCATGGAAACCTAAAAACTTGATAAAGCTTGAAGGTTTTCCAAAAAACGAACGAAACATAACCCAAAAGTCACGAAATCTTATTGAAAACTGTCGCAGCAGATTCAGCATATCAGAAAACCCTACTATAAAAGTTCCAAGCTCCGATCTGTGAAAATTTGAAATTTTATTATTTTTGCTAAAAAACAGGACACGGATGCGTGTTTATTATTGATTTTTCTTTCTTCCCAGGGTTGATCGTGTTGGACAAATCGCCCTAGAGGATCGGAAGATGGCTCATTTGAACGGAAATTAAAAGTTCTCGTCTTCTTTTGGAGTAACCCAAAAATTTGAAGGGCAACTAGCTCCTCTCCCACGCCGTTTTGCCCAAGATTTATCCAATCAAAATTTGGGATACATATTTTCCTCCAGGGGAAGGGTTACGATTATAGAATGTGCCCATTATTTACGAATTATAGTTGCTAGTGGGAATTGTAAAGACGTTTCTTCAGGGGGAAATTCTCTGGGGACGAATTTCTAAAGAGAGGTTTTATTTTTGGAAGGGAAGTTTCTGGAGGTGAACTTTCCAGGGAAAATTTTACACGAGGAAAATTTACGAAAATTTGTATACAAAATGCGTTTTATTTGTCTTATTTTCTCGCCGGCGTGTTCATTTTACATGTGAAGCTGTTCAGAGGAAATGTTCACGAGATATTTCCAGTAGCGTTGGAATTCTATGGGGAATTTTTACGTGAGAGGATTTTCCAAGGGAGAAATTCTCCTTGGGGGAATTATCACCAGGATGAATTCTCCATGAATAATTTTTTGACGGGAGAATATTTCCATGGGAGTGAGGGATTTCTATGTAAATCTTTCTATATAGGGGCATTTCCCCGTGGCCTGAAAAAGGATTATAAATTCGATAATAAAGCAAGCCCTATTTTAAATGGAATTAGGTTAAGAAAAATTATTCAGGCAGTAACGTCTACAATAAATTTTCTGAAGGAAATTAGAAACGAGGACAGAATTTCCTGAAGGGAATGGGATACACATAAAGTACTTTGGAATGAGGATTTTTTAGGGTTGGTTAATTTCCCATATAGTGGTAAATTTGAAAAATTATTAAAGTTATAAAAAATTAATTATTATTATTAATAATTAAATATTAAATTATTAAAAATTAATCCTTTGATGACAAAGGATTTTCCCTCTTCAACGCCCTTCTCTATGCTAAAATTGGACCTTTTATTCCATTTTTTAACAAAGACTCATGAAACAAAATTGTAATTTAATTACAATTGGTTTTGGCTCTCCTCACATAAATTATTAAAATTAAATTTAAAAAGAAATCAACAGTGCAACAGCACAAACACAGAAACAAAAGTTCACCATAAAACAGATTATGAAAAACATAAACTATAGAAAATAATCCTAGATATTAAATAGTTAATAATGAATAATATATAAAACATAATGAATAATAAATAATAGATAATACATAAAGTATAAAAAAAAACAGAAGGAGAAAGGAAGACTGTTTTCCTACTTTAGTAATTGATATATATATATATATATATATATATATATATATATATATATATATATATATATATATATATATATATATATATATATATATATATATATATATATATATATATATATATATTATATATATATATATATATATATATATATATATATATATATATATATATATATATATATATATATATATATATATATATAAGTACTTGAACGAGGCTTTAACCCTACTCATCCATCCACTTACATAGGTCAAACAGCATAGCCATACACATTCAACCGCAAAGAATAGTCCATGGACAGGCAGTCGTGTCGTAAGTAAGTAAAGGTCGTTTTATACCGAATATATAAAACAATAAATCAGACAAATAGTTTAAAGGCGACTACCCAACATAAGGGCTCATCAGGAGAATACACAACTCCTGGATAAAATGAAATTTTATGGTATAGCTTGAAGAAATTCTGAGGATCTTCATAAATTTTCTAGAACTCTATTGTGAATTGGGGTCTCTAAATAAAACTGAAACCTTGTTAAGATCTGGTATTGTTAATTTTACTTTATTTCCTGGTTGTTCAAAGTATTTTTTTCACAAGAAAAAATTAATTGTTACGAAAATAATAATAAAATATCAACATATTTCAATTATTTAAGATGTTAGTCAGACGAAAAAAAATATGGTTTATTTAGGGAAGAAACATTTTGAAATAAGGTTTCTTTTCTATTTTTCTTCTATTTGTCCTCCCTTTAAAGATCAAAGAACCTTTTTGAAAATCAGTGCATATTTGTAATTTCAATGGCTTTTATCTTTTGCCAGAAAATATATCTTAAATATTTGAAACATTGACGTTTTTCAAAAGAAATATTAAATTTATCTTTAGAAAGTTTATTTATAACTTTCGATATTCTAGTTTCATATAGGGAGTAATGTATTGTTTACTCCAACTTATAGTTAGCTATAGCTGATTTTTCTAGAATGATTGGTGCAAGGTATAATATTATCAATATATATTTTGTACCCACTGCTTTTATAGCCATATTTAATTTCTAAGCTCTTTATTAATATAGAAGGACTCGAGTTTATGCTTAAAGATTAAATTGAAGCTCCTGACATATTTGTGATTTCACAAACTGGCTTTTCAGCCTGATTGCAAAATCGTGCAAAAAACCTGTATATTATGACTTAATAGTTTGAGAAAGTCTATTAGAATTCCTTGCCATGCTAGCAGTCAACAGCTGCTAAACTTGCTTAACAAGGAACAAAATTAAAGAAGATTGTAGTTATTTTTACTTATAATGATAGAAAACTGGGTTTCGATGGCCAATTAAGTAGGTCATTGGCTCACTTTGATGCTGTAATTACCGGTACTTTCTCAAATGCCCATCCCTAGCCATAAGGTACTTTAAACTCATATATATATATATATATATATATATATATATATATATATATATATATATATATATATATATATGTATATATATATATATATATATATATATATATATATATGTATATATATATATATATATATATATATATATATATATATATATATATATATATATATATATATATATATATATATATATATATATATATATATATATATATATATATATATATACATTGATTCTGTAATTACCGGTACTTTCCCTAATGCCCATCCCTAGCCATAAGGTACTATAAACTCATATATATATATATATATATATATATATATATATATATATATATATATATATATATATATATATATATATATATATATATATATATATATATAAAGGGAGATATGCACAACTAATGTTTACGAAAAGGTAAATATAGAGGATGAGAATTTAATTGAAAAGACTGAAGAAATACTTTTTAAAAATTTTAATACTAAAATAAATGACAATGATAAAAAGTTCCCTTTCCTATATTGGACTGTAAAATTTCATAAGAATCCCCCTAAACCACGGTTTATTGCTGGAGCAGCTAAATGTCCAACCCGCATTGCTGCTACTGACCTCTCTTTAATTTTAAAGGAAATTGTAAATAAACTTAAAACCTATTGTTCTGGTATTAAAAAATTTTCGAATTTTAATCCATTTTGGAGTGTTAATAATTCACTGCAGGTGATAGATTCTTTAACAATGGTTTCAGCTAAAAGAATTGAGTCTTTCGATTTTGCGACAATGTATACTAATTTATCACTTAATGTAGTGTTTGATAATTTAAAAACTGTTATCAAGAAATCTTTCCTCTTATCTAGTAAAAGGTTCTTAAAAATAGACATTTATAATAAAAAAGCTATATGGACAAACTGCTTTACTACTACAGTTAACTTGAGATGTTACAGCTTGGATATCATTTTTGAGTTATTGGAATTTGTTTTATACAATACTTATATAAGATTTGGGGGTGATTTGTACAAGCAAATTATGGGAATTCCCATGGGGGGGAATGCCAGCCCATTTATAGCTGACTTGTTTTTAAGTCAACTAGAATATAAATATATGATGGATAAGAATAATCAAATTAATTTAAAACATGTTTTGTCAAATAATAAAAGATATATAGATGATATTTTGGTCTTAAATTGTAAGGATTTCATTGATATTTCTAAAAATATATATCCATCAGAGCTTATTCTTGAGCCTAGTCATGGCGCTGGTCATGAAGATCATTTCTTAGATTTAAATATTAATATTTGTGATAATAATAAATTAAGTTTTAAAATGTATAATAAAACGGATGGTTTTGATTTTGAAGTGATTAGTTTCCCATTCCCTGAAAGTAATATACACTCAAATATCACATATTCAGCGTTTTTCTCACAGTTACTTCGTTATGCAAGGATTTGTAGTAATTATATTGATTTTAAAAATAGATGTAAAATCTTGAGCCAAAAATTGATATCAAGAGGTTTTTCTGCAAATAAATTAACTTGGCAATTTAAAAAATGTAGTTTTCATTATAGCGAACTTTTAAATAAATATCAAAAGAATTATCTAGAAATATTTAAAGAAATTTTCAACTAATTTCGGAGGTTCGAGAAATGTTGTCACAGCGCCATTTATTTTGAATTGTGTTTCTAATTGAGCGGATTTTCTTAAAAATTAGCCACATGGTAAAGATGAATTCAATAATTGTTTAGTTCATTCAGTTTTTTTGCAATGTGTTAATATTTGTGATTTGGTAAAATTTATAATATTTAGTTTACCTATTGTTGCTAAAGGGAGGGATATATTAACAGGATAAGCTTGTTTTGGTTTTACTTGGTTGTTTTACATTTGCTGTTTTTTTTTCATAGGCATTTATTTTGGGGGTGACACCTGACGCGGGGATGCCATGGATATTCTGTGGTAGCCACAACACTGTGCTGGGTAGAGAATTTAGAGTGGCGAAACCCTATATAGGCCAGTGTATTCTCCTGATGAGCCCTTATGTTGGGTGTTGCCTCTGAATTATTTGTCTATATTATTTTTCTATTGTTTGGTAAATGACGACTTTTACTTATTGACGACATGACTGCCTGTCCATGGATTATTCTTTATGGTTGATTGTGTGTGGCTATGCTGTTTGACCTATGTGATTGTATGGATGAGTAGGGTTAAGGCCTCATTCAAGTGCTGGTCTATATTAGTCACTAATTTAGGAAAACAGTTCTCCTTTTCTCCTTCTGTCTCTGTCATGTGTTTGTAATTTTTTTTTTTTTTTTTTTTTTTTTTTTTTTTTTTTTTTTTTTTTTTTTTTTTTTTTATGTGTTTGTGCTGTTGCATTGGTGATTTCTCTAGAACTTTTTATTTCCGTTAGAATGAGCCCTCTTGCAACATTCTAGGACAACTGGGTCGATACGATCACCCCTGGGGAAAAAAAAAACAAAAAAACAAGAAAACAAAAAAAACAAATAAACACGCATCCGTGATCTGCCTTCTAGCAAAAAATACAAAATTCCACATTTTTGTAGATAGGAGCTTGAAACTTCTACAGTAGGGTTCTCTGATACGCTGAATCTTATGGTGTGATTTTCGTCAAGGTGTGATTCTATGACTTCTAGGGGGCGTTTCCCCCTATTTTCTAAAATAACGCAAATTTTCTCAGGCTTGTAACTTTTGATGGGTAAGACTAAACTTGATGAAACTTATATATTCAAAATCAGCATTAAAATGCAATTCTTTTGATGTAGGTATTGGTATCAAAATTTCATTTTTTTTAGTTTTGGTTACTATTGAGCCGGGTCGCTCCTTACTACAGTTCGTTACCACGAACTGTTTGAAATGTGCTACATTCAATCTAGCATGTGCTACACGGTTACACATGATGAAATATTTTTATATTTAGCGCTTTTGTGTTTAAAATGTTAGGAAAGAAGATTTAGACATTGGAATGGAATACACGATTACAGGAATGAAACACGTTAAAACTAAATTTGGAAATGAACTCAATTTAGCATGTGCTACGCGGCTGCACAAAATGCAATAGTTCTACGTTTAGCACTTTTGTGTTACAGGTGGCAGCTATGCATGAAACTAGGAGTCTTCAGTATTAACACAGAAATAAGCTAAAACAGAAAAATTTAGAAAAGAGTAAAATCAAAATCAGAAAGAATAAAATAAAAATGTCGAACCAAAATGTATATGTGCAATATATTGGATGAATTTTTTTTACTTTATTCTTTTTATTCCTTTTATCTTCCTAATTTTTATGTTTTAGATTATGTTTTGTCTTAACGCTGGAGGTGTCTAGTCTATGCACGTGAAATGTTCATTGCGATTATTTCCTTATCTTTACTTCCAGTTGGCCAAAGACCCATTTGTTTATTCTCATGATTTCTCTCTTGGTCTTGTCTTGGTAAACCAGTTCGGCTTCGATCTTTTTTAAGGCATGGAAGGGGGCTGGTGGCTCTAAAATCTTCTTTTGGATAAAAAAGGGTACAATAACTTTAAATTTCCAACTGAATGAGCCTCCTTCGAAGCCATTTTTACCCCTTCCAGTCAAAGTGGCTACAATACATTGAAGGAATATGGCTCTTTACTTTGGCAGCGCTGCCTCTGAAAAAATTTTGATTGACTGATTGAGTTTAGCTTGCCTTATGGACACTTCC
>NW_027067977.1:0-7650 GCF_032884065.1 Artemia franciscana
TCAAACTAAATGTATGAGTCAAAATACCACTTAAACAAGAGCAAAGAGCTCACATGGCACTTGTGACGAGGTCGGAAGAGCCAGCATTTTACAATATTGTCGCGGTTTTTTTTTTCAAGGCGATCGTGATAAGCACCACTGCACAGGAAATCTGCCTCTGAAGCTGAATAGCTTTTTCTATAATTTTATACTGCTTTAAATCCATCGCTTGATTTAACCCCTCCTACGCTTGCTGGCTTATACTGTTGCAAATTCCACATTTAAACACCGTAAAACGTGATCCAATCTGACATTTCTGGTAAAAGTGTTAGTTAAGGCCAGACATTTTAATTTTTTTGAAATTAAACTAAAAATTAATACTAAAAATGGCAGAGCAAGAAAAAAACTTGTAAAAAGTTGTCTCTGTCAGTAATTGAACATACGACCTTCTAAAAGAATTTGCAAGACCACATACACTGCTTGACTTGACTTACTTTGACTTAATGCTCCTGTCGAAATGCTTTCGGCTTCGAGAGTAATGCTAAGTGGCACCTCCAATTAGACTGGTCTCTTGCAAGGATGTGGACGTCCTCTTGAATTTTTGCCATGGCTAAGAAGGCACCTGTCGTGTCCTTTCATCTGGCTGGGGGACAACTTCTTGGGCGTTTCCCAGCATGCAGCACGGGATCAAAGTCAAAATCGTTCGTGCGGGAGTGTTGGGGGGCATGCGAAGGAGATGTCCATACCAGCTTAGTTATCTTTGGGCGAGTTGGACTGAGAAGGGTGTTTGAGCAGTTAATGCCAAGAGGTTCTTGATGCTAACAAAATCGGGCCAGCATAGTCCTTCAAGGTGGTGAAGATGTTTTGTTTGGGCTATATTTACAGTGCTATGGACAGACTGTGAGTGGCTGGCCAGGTTTTGGCTCCGTAAAGAAGCACGGATCCCACCGAAGCATTATATATGCGCATCTTGGTCCTACGGCTGATGGAAGGTTTCCTCCAAAGGGCACTTTGTCTTCCCATTACTGCTGAGGCTTTGGCAATTCGGTGCATTAGATCTTTGAGGATTTATCCGTCATTTGAGAGGATAGAGCCAAGGTATGTAAATCCCTCAACAATCTCAGCTGGTTTGTCCCCGACCATTAGGACTGGCGGGAGATGCGGTGAGTTACGGGAGGATCTTTAGGGCTTCTGTGAGCTTCGGACGGTAAATCAGAGACAAGAGCAAGGTCATCGGCATAGTCAGCGTCTGAAAGTACTCTATCGCTGTAATGCAACCCAAACTGGAGGTTGTTTATGGTCCGAGTCATAATGTAGTCGATGACACAATTAAATAGCTCTGGAGAAGCAGCACAGCCATGCCGGACTCCATTATTGATTTCAAAAGATGGGCTGTGTCTGCCATTGACTTGCACGCAGCTCTCAGTCCCTTCGTGGAGCCGCTCGAAAAGGTTGCAGTACTTCGCAAGTAGTCCCTTTGTTTTCAGAATGAAGCAGAGTGATTGCCGGTCGACAGAATCGAAAGCAGCCTTGAAATCCACAAAGACAACGTATGCTTTTTTTTTTAAATTCTTGAGTCTTTTCTATCAGCTGCAGCAATTGAGTATTTGCTCCACGGTAGACCTTCTAGGCATTAAGCCAGCCCGTTGGATTCTTCTTTGGCTTCTGAGGAAAGTGGTACAGCGTTTAAAGAGGGGCATTACGAAGAGCTTCCCGGGCACAGAGAGGAGTGTGAGGTCACGATAGTTGGAGCAGATGCTGCCTTTCCGTTTCCAGAGAGGCATAAGGATACCCAATAGCCAGTCTTTTGGAATCCATTCTGTACGAAATGGTGTGGAGAACAGTACTTGGAGCTAGAGAAGGCTCGCTGCCCCACCATATTTCAGCAGTTCTGCAGGGATACCCCAGACTCCTGGGGCTCGGCTGTATTTCATTCGTTTCAGAGATTTCAGGATTTCTGTAGAGGTGAAAGGATATTGTACACTTTGCCTCAGGGGTGCTAGATGCAACTAGAAGAAGGTCAGGATCGGGCTGGCTAACACAGTACAGGCTTAGAAGTGAAGAGAAGTGATCCTTCCAGGCAGACAGTTGAGCGCTATCGTCAGTGAGAATATTTCCATCATTAGATGTGGTAGGGCCTAGGGAGGATTGCTTCCCATCTTTAAGATCCTGAAGGTGTTTGTATAAAGTGCATGTGTCACCCTTTCTGGCGTCCTCCTCGAAATCGGCGGCCTTTATCTCGGTGAACAGCTTTCTGTCTCTGTGGACGAATTTATTTCTTACGCCGCTTAGGCGTCTGTTGGTAACCATATCCTTCACTAGGCGTGCTTTGCGACGCTGTTTCATAGCATCTAGAGTTTCCTGCGTTCCAGGACTTTTTTCCGGGCTTCAGACGACCAATGGTACTTTCGGCCAAAAGCAATACGCCATTTTTGAATATTTACCATGCTTCTTCAGGTTCTGAAATTTGACGAAGACAGTCAAAGCGGTTTGAGATGGAGACAGCATCGATTTGGCACGTGTTGGACTCTCTGAGATTGTTCAAATCTAATTTGGGGGGGACGATGATCACTTTTATGGGCTTTCAGACATAGTTTAAGGTTAGAGACATCAAGCCTCTGGTCGGTGTTTCTCTATTCTGCACTTCTGTAAGTTCGGCAATCAATTATAGAGTAACGCCAGCGTTGGGACACGATTATATAGTCTAACATCTTTCTTGTTCGTCTGTCATTACTATACCAGGTATATTTCTGAACCACTTTCCTTTGAAAAAGGGTGTTGGTGATCACAAGATTGTGCATGTTGCACAGCCGAAGGAGCCTTACCCCATGGTCGTTCAAGCAGTCGGGTGTTACATGTCCTAAAACATTGTTCCAAACGCCGTCTGTATCTCTGACAGTGCCGTTGAAGTCACCAAAAAGGGTTAAAACATCGTGAGGATGCACCTTGCCAGGATGCTAGACAGCTGGGCGTAAAAACGATGTTTCATCTCATCTGAGGCTTAGTTTGTCGGGGTATAGCAGACAATGATGGTCCATTTTCCATGTTTGTACTGGATTTGCGCTGTTAGTATCCTGTCAGATATTTGCTCGTAAGAAAGGAAGTACCTCCTGGTCGGAGAGTCTAGCACAAGTGCGACTCCATTAGTTTTGGTTCTCTGATCACCCGACCAAATTAGGTGATAGCCTTCACCAATGTCTTCTGAGTCGTTTCCTATAAGACGAGCTTCGGTTACACCTGCTACAGCCACACCAAAACGCTTCAGTTCTAGTGAAAGCAGTGACTTCACTCAAGAGAACTTAAGGGTTAGAACGTTCCATGTGGCCAGGCGAAAACCACCTTGGTCAACAAAGTTCAAATGATGGTCAAATTTTGGTCCGGGGACATGCTGAGGTTTCTAAATGTACCAAGAAGATCGATCGTCCGAAGAAATAACATCACTATTCGTTGCACTTAGTCGCAAGTTTGTGGAGGTGTCGCAAGCCTATCCGACCCTAGGCCTGGGACCTGATTAGCTAGAGGACTAACTATTGAGTGTCCCCGGGGTGGGCTCCACCAACCCTGAGAAGTCAAGGCCATCCTTTGCAAGGAGGGTTTAGTTAAGGGGTTCCCCCATATCCAGTAACACGTGGTCAGCAGACCATGGTCTGCTTTATTCCGGACGATCTCCACCCACCGCATACACTGCGTTATGCAGGTTTTCTAGTAGAGAATTCTCTATAAACTTTTCAGATTTTCTGAATTACCTGGATTAACACATATGACTCAATAATTTAACGGGGCAAGAGGCGAGACAATATTGCCCTGACGAACGTCTATACGCACTTTAACTCTCAAAAGAAACAAGATATTTTGATAAGACTTTGTGTGAGGATTTTTTTGGTCGAAAGTGGCCTAAGGTTGAGTTCATAGATGTGTTTTGTAGCCTCTCGGGACTGGATTTAGAAAAGTCTTGGGGGGGGGGCACAGCACTAAGGGCACCAATTTGACTCGAGATGGGCATCAAATTGACAAGTTTATAAAAAAAAGATTTAAAAAAGAATAAAGGACGGAATAAGGACGCCAGAAACATCTTAGGGAAGGGTCACCACCTCCAATCCCGCGAAGCTATTGCTGGCCTAAATTGCTTGTAACTCTTTCATTCATCTAACTTCAACCAAATAAGCTTTATAATTAAAATAAATAGGTAGATTTATCCCACGAATGTCCTATTGGGCCATCCGCTATTCAATTAGTCAAAAAACTAAAATTCAGGATTTTTTAAGGG
Organism: Artemia franciscana; assembly: GCF_032884065.1. Lineage (NCBI taxonomy): Eukaryota > Metazoa > Arthropoda > Branchiopoda > Anostraca > Artemiidae > Artemia > Artemia franciscana. Next base: position 4,247 of record NW_027067977.1, read on the forward strand.
GGTTGGGGGGGGAGGGTGGGTGGGGAGGAGTAGTTAAAAAAATTCCTCCTTAACATAAATTAATGCTATAAGTATCGATAAGTATCGGATGTTATAAGTATCGGACACAAGGAATCGTCGATTAGCAATCACCATCAACAAAGCATACAGAAAATACAAATGACGACCGGGACACTCAAAGAGAAATTACAGACCGGGACACCGGGACACAAATGACGACCGGGACACAAATGACGACCGAGACACAGGGACACAACTACAACGGGGACGCCGGGGGCACAGGGGGATATATAAATGACGATGGGGACACAGGGAATGTTCGATTAGCAATCACCATCAACAAAGCTCAAGGGCAATCATTAGAATAATGAGGTATAGATCTGAATACAGATTGTTTTTCCCATGGACAATTATATGTTGCATGTTCAAGAGTCGGTAAACCTGACAATCTATTTATATGCACAGACAATGGGACAGCCCAGAATGTTGTATATTCGCAAGTTTTACGTAGTTAAAAACGTATATATATATATATATATATATATATATATATATATATATATATATATATATATATATATATATATATATACATATATATATATATATATATATATATATATATATATATATATATATATATCTATATATATATATATATATATATATAATATATATATATATATATAATATATATATATATATATATATATATATATATTCGCAAGTTTTACGTAGTTAAAAACGTATATATATATATATATATATATATATATATATATATATATATATATATATAATACGCATCGTGTATATATATATATATATATATATATATATATATATATATATATATATATATATATATATATATATATATATATATATATATACATACGCATCGTGTATATATATATACATATATATATATATATATATATATATATATATATATATATATATATATATATATATATATATATATATATATATATATATATATATATATATATATATATATATATATATATATATATATATATATACAAGTAAGGTGTTTGCTTGTGGCTAACTTCTGGTTTTTGCAACTAAGAAGAAGAAGATGCTACAAAATTTATTAACTATTGTTCAATTGTCATTTTAATAATTGTTGAATAACATGGTTGTCATTTCAATGTAAGAGTTTCACTAGAACAAAATCACTAGTTTTGCTCGCCAATATTTTATCGTACAAGACAATTTTTATACTGTAATCAAGCGGGATATCTCAATAACCTTGATTACCAGCATATTCCAATGTTTTCAGGGGGATTTTTTGGTTTAGGGGAGGGGTTGAGAAGAGGGGGATATGTTGGGAGAACTTTCTATCGAGGAATTTGTCATGGGGGAAGAAAATTTCCATGAAGGGAGCGCAGGATTTTCTAGCATTATTAAAAAAACAATGAAAAAATAAATATAAAAAAGTTTTTTCAACTGGAAGTAAGAAGCAGCATTAAAAATTAATATGAACATAAATTATTTGGCATATGAGGGGCTCACCTCTTCTTAATACCTCGCTCTTTACGCTGAGTATTTTTGGTAATTTCAACTATTTATTCTACGGCTTTTGTGATTCAGGGGTCATTCTTAATGAACTGGGACAAAATTTAAGCTTTAGTGTAAAGAGCAAGGTACTGACGAGGGGGTGAACCCCCTCATACATGTAATAAAAACACTAGAATACAAAAGTTCGTTACGTATGCTAATTTATAAGTTACGTATATCTTATACTAATAAAAACATTCGTAAAAAATTAAAAGTTCTAGTTGCCTCTTTAAGTAACTAAAAAAATAGGAGGGCAACTGGGCTTCCTCCTCCACTCCTTTTTTTCTCAAAATCATTCGATCAAAACTATGAGAAAGCCATTTAGCCAAAAAAAATGAATATACAAATTTCGTTTCAACTATTTCTCTGCGGAGAGCCAAGTTTGTGGTAACGGACTGCAGTAGGGAGCGATCCAGCTCAATAATAAGCAAAACTTTGAAAAATGGGATTTTGATACTAATAGATAGATCAAAAGAATGGGATTTTTACGCTGATTTTAAATATATAAGTTGCATCAAGTTCAGTTTAACTTATCAAAAGTTACGAGTCTGAGAAAATTTGCATTATTTTGAAAAATAGGGAGATACACCCCCTAAAAGTCATAGAATCTTAACGAAAATTACACCATCGCGTTCAACGTATCAGTGAATCCTACTGTAGAAGTATCAAGCTCCTATCTACAAAAATATGAAAATTCGTAATTTTTGCCAGTACACCGATCACGGTTGCGTGTTTATTTGTTTTTTTTTTTTTTTTCTTTTCTCCAGGGGTGATCGTATCGATCCAGTAGTCCTAGAATGTTGCGGGAGGGCTCATTCTAATGGAAATTAAAAGTTCTAGTGTCCTTAATTTTAAAATCATAATTTTTTTAAATTCCAGTAAAGATAAGACCCCAGTTACTCGCCAAAGAGGGGTTTATCAAATATCTTGTGACTGTGGAAAATACTATGTTGGCAGGACCCATCAGAATCTAGAAAAACGGCTACAAGAATTATTAAACTGATACAATGGAGATTAAGTAATCTCCCCCCTCTGTGCCTCTTTATCTTTTTCTTGTAATCCAGGATAAAAAATTGTCAAAGCAACTTTCAAACTTAATTTACTATCCCCCCCCCCATTCAACCAACCTTTGAATTAGACTGCACTTGCACTAGTCTTTAACTGGCGTGGAGATTACAGCTTTGACTCTTACTGGCGTCGAATTTCTTCTCTGTCGAGTCTCCAACCGCCGTTTAGGAAACAGGTTCCCATTTTTGTTTAAGGAGTAGATCATTTGCGATTCGCGAGATTTGGTGATAAATTGAGCGGTTCAGTTTCTTATCTGACTATCCACCTAAAACAAAACATGCTCTGTAGCACTATAATTCATACCTCACCAATATAAACTAAGAACGTTTGACCAGTTTCTCATGCTTATTTTCCAGATGTACGTCAAATCAACGGCACTCATACAAGAGGGTCGAGCAGGATCCCCCCCCCCCCTTCCTCGAGAAGAATAAGTTTGAAAAATTGCTAGTATAACTTAGAAAAATGATTTTTTCTTGTAAACACCTTTCTTTTCAAATTTAGTTCCTCTCCCGTGGACAGTTCTTTACAGCCCGTCCCCAGAGAAATTTCTGAGTTTCTTCTTACATCTACTATTGGAGATAGTTGAACATACTCAATTTTTCACGATAGAGAGCATTATAGATAAAATTAACGAGGCACAGGACACGAATGTTAAGAACAACTGTTCCAAAATACGTTTTCCCTCCTAATTACAGATTAATTTAGAAATCTGAACTTCTGAAAACCGAAATTGTACTCACTTTTTCCTCTCT
>NW_027067978.1:0-7638 GCF_032884065.1 Artemia franciscana
GAATCAAACTTTCACCGCTGAATCTATTAAATCTATTTGAATATCGGCCACCTAGAGGCCTAGAGGAAAATATTTTGCACAAGGCCGCAAGCCTTCACTAGAAACAGTGAAAGTTTGATTCTAGCTAGTCTATCTACTATTTCTATGAGTCTTTGTAGTAAAATATTGTAGTACTATTTCTATGAGTCATATGCAAGAATATAATATCGGTAGAAATAGACAATAATATCGGCCACTGCGTGTCTTTTCTAAAATGACGTCTTGCATATGACTCATAGAAATAGTAGATAGACTAGCTAGAATCACACTTTCACTGCTGAATCTATTAAAAGTTTTAATAGATTCAAAACTTTTAATTCTTAAAGATTCAAAACTTTTAATAGATTCAGCAGTGAAAGTTTGATAAGTTTCTAAGAATACTTAGAGTAGATAGATAGAATAGAATAGATAGAGATAAGAAGTTTTCTATGAGTCATATGCAAGACGTCATTTTAGAATCTATTAAAACTTTTAATAGATTCAGCAGTGAAAGTTTGATTCTAGCTAGTCTCTCTACTATTTCTATGAGTCATATGCAAGACGTCATTTTAGAAATCTATTTGAATCTAGAATCAAACTTTCACTGCTGAATCTATTAAATCTATTTGAATATCGGCCACCTAGAGGCCTAGAGGAAAATGTCCAGAATCAAAGTTTTATAAAATTTTATTTCTATGAGTTTTATTAAACTTTCTTGTATTCTAATTGATTTTAAAAACTTACTATTGATTCTAGACCAGCTAGAATCAATAGTAGATAGACTAGCTAGAATCAATAAAACTTTTAATAGATTCAGCAGTGAAAGTTTGATTCTAGCTAGTCTATCTACTATTTCTATGAGTCATATGCAAGAATATAATATCGTTAGAAATAGACAATAATATCGGCCACTGCGCGTCTTTTCTAAAATGACGTCTTGCATATGACTCCGTTTAATAAATGACTTTTAAAGTCATTAGAAAAAAAAATAAAAATTTTTCAGCTATGAATCTAGTAAGCAAGAGTCATATGCAAGACGTCATTTTAGAAAAGACGCGCAGTGGCCGATATTATTGTCTATTTAATAGACAATAATATCTTATACAATAAAATCAATTAGAATACAAGAAAGTTTGATTCTAGCTAGTCTATCTACTATTTCTTATCAATTTCTACTATTTCTGTTCGTGGATTTGCTTACTAGGTCAGAGATCTACTCATCTAGATCTCTAGATGAGATCTAGTCTATCTACTATTTCTATGAGTCATATGCAAGACGTCATTTTAGAAAAGACGCGCAGTGGCCGATATTATTGTCTATTTCTACGATATTATTGTCTTGCATATGACTCATAGAAATAGTAGATACACTAGCTAGAATCAAACTTTCACTGCTGAATCTATTAAAAGAATTATTGAAGTTTTATTAAACGGGGCGGTGTTCGTGGATTTGCTTACTAGGTCAGAGTTATGGACTTGCATATCAGAATATGCGTATGACTCATAGAAATAGAATCAAACTTTCACTGCTGAATCTATTAAAAGTTTTATTGATTCTTGCTAGTCTATCTACTATTGATTCTAGCTGGTCTAGAATCAATAGATTAGAATTCTAGAACCATATGCAAGACGTCACATACGAACTAGTGCTATTCTATTGATTCTATTAGAATCAAACAGAAAGTTTGATTCTAGATTCAAATAGATTTGAATCTATTTATTGAATAGTGAAAAAGTCTTTACTAAAATGACGTCTTGCATATGACTCATAGAAATAGTAGATAGACTAGCTCGAATCAAAATATTTTGCACAAGGACTTGCATATGAGAATATGCGTATGACTCATAGAAATAGAATCAAACTTTCACTGCTGAATCTATTAAAAGATTTATTGATTCTAGCTAGTCTATCTACTATTGATTCTAGCTGGTCTAGAATCAATAGTAAGTTTTTAAAATCAATTAGAATACAAAAAAGTTTGATTCTAGCTAGTCTATCTACTATTTCTATGAGTCATATGCAAGACGTCATTTTAGAAAAGACGCGCAGTGGCCGATATTATTGTCTATTTAATAGACAATAATATCTTGTATATCGGAATAGTAGATAGTTTGATTCTAGCTAGTCTATCTACTATTTCTATGAGTTTTATTTGTCTATTCTAGCTAGTCTATCTACTATTTCTATGAGTCATATGCAAGACGTCATTTTAGAAAAGACGCGCAGTGGCCGATATTATTGTCTATTTCTATTTCTACTCCGTTTAATAAATCTATCTACTCTTGTATGCAAGACCTTTCATTTCATTCATAACATAAATAGTAGATAGACTACCTAGAATAGACAAATAAAACTCATAGAAATAGTAGATAGACTAGCTAGAATTAAACTTTCACTGCTGAATCTATTAAATCTATTTGAATATCGGCCACCTAGAGGCCTAGAGGAAAATATTTTGCACAAGGCCGCAAGCCTTCACTAGAAACAGTGAAAGTTTGATTCTACCTAGTCTATCTACTATTTCTATGAGTCTTTGTAGTAAAATATTGTAATACTATTTCTATGAGTCATATGCAAGAATATAATATCGGTAGAAATAGACAATAATATCGGCCACTGCGCGTCTTTTCTAAAATGACGTCCTGCATATGACTCATAGAAATAGTAGATAGACTAGCTAGAATCAAACTTTCACTGCTGAATCTATTAAAAGTTTTAATAGATTCAAAACTTTTAATTCTTAAAGATTCAAAACTTTTAATAGATTCAGCAGTGAAAGTTTGATAAGTTTCTAAGAATACTTAGAGTAGATAGATAGAATAGAATAGATAGAGATAATAAGTTTTCTATGAGTCATATGCAAGACGTCATTTTAGAATCTATTAAAACTTTTAATAGATTCAGCAGTGAAAGTTTGATTCTAGCTAGTCTATCTACTATTTCTATGAGTCATATGCAAGACGTCATTTTAGAGATCTATTTGAATCTAGAATCAAACTTTCACTGCTGAATCTATTAAATCTATTTGAATATCGGCCACCTAGAGGCCTAGAGGAAAATGTCCAGAATCAAAGTTTTATAAAATTTTATTTCTATGAGTTTTATTAAACTTTCTTGTATTCTAATTGATTTTAAAAACTTACTATTGATTCTAGACCAGCTAGAATCAAACTTTCACTGCTGAATCTATTAAAAGTTTTAATAGATTCAAAACTTTTAATTCTTAAAGATTCAAAACTTTTAATAGATTCAGCAGTGAAAGTTTGATAAGTTTCTAAGAATACTTAGAGTAGATAGATAGAATAGAATAGATAGAGATAATAAGTTTTCTATGAGTCATATGCAAGACGTCATTTTAGAATCTATTAAAACTTTTAATAGATTCAGCAGTGAAAGTTTGATTCTAGCTAGTCTATCTACTATTTCTATGAGTCATATGCAAGACGTCATTTTAGAAATCTATTTGAATCTAGAATCAAACTTTCACTGCTGAATCTATTAAATCTATTTGAATATCGGCCACTTAGAGGCCTAGAGGAAAATGTCCAGAATCAAAGTTTTATAAAATTTTATTTCTATGAGTTTTATTAAACTTTCTTGTATTCTAATTGATTTTAAAAACTTACTATTGATTCTAGACCAGCTAGAATCAATAGTAGATAGACTAGCTAGAATCAATAAAACTTTTAATAGATTCAGCAGTGAAAGTTTGATTCTAGCTAGTCTATCTACTATTTCTATGAGTCATATGCAAGAATATGATTCTAGCTAGTCTATCTACTATTTCTATGAGTCATATGCAAGACGTCATTTTAGAAAAGACTTTTTCACTATTCAATAAATAGATATCAATAGTAGATAGAACAGTGAAAGTTTGATTCTAGCTAGTCTATCTACTATTTCTATGAGTCATATGCAAGACGTCATTTTAGAAAAGACTTTTTCACTATTCAATAAATAGATATCAATAGTAGATAGAACAGTGAAAGTTTGATTCTAGCTAGTCTATCTACTATTTCTATGAGTCATATGCAAGACGTCATTTTAGAAAAGACTTTTTCACTATTCAATAAATAGATATCAATAGTAGATAGAACAGTGAAAGTTTGATTCTAGCTAGTCTATCTACTATTTCTATGAGTCATATGCAAGACGTCATTTTAGAAAAGACTTTTTCACTATTCAATAAATAGATATCAATAGTAGATAGAACAGTGAAAGTTTGATTCTAGCTAGTCTATCTACTATTTCTATGAGTCATATGCAAGACGTCATTTTAGAAAAGACTTTTTCACTATTCAATAAATAGATATCAATAGTAGATAGAACAGTGAAAGTTTGATTCTAGCTAGTCTATCTACTATTTCTATGAGTCATATGCAAGACGTCATTTTAGAAAAGACTTTTTCACTATTCAATAAATAGATATCAATAGTAGATAGAACAGTGAAAGTTTGATTCTAGCTAGTCTATCTACTATTTCTATGAGTCATATGCAAGACGTCATTTTAGAAAAGACTTTTTCACTATTCAATAAATAGATATCAATAGTAGATAGAACAGTGAAAGTTTGATTCTAGCTAGTCTATCTACTATTTCTATGAGTCATATGCAAGACGTCATTTTAGAAAAGACTTTTTCACTATTCAATAAATAGATATCAATAGTAGATAGAACAGTGAAAGTTTGATTCTAGCTAGTCTATCTACTATTTCTATGAGTCATATGCAAGACGTCATTTTAGAAAAGACTTTTTCACTATTCAATAAATAGATATCAATAGTAGATAGAACAGTGAAAGTTTGATTCTAGCTAGTCTATCTACTATTTCTATGAGTCATATGCAAGACGTCATTTTAGAAAAGACTTTTTCACTATTCAATAAATAGATATCAATAGTAGATAGAACAGTGAAAGTTTGATTCTAGCTAGTCTATCTACTATTTCTATGAGTCATATGCAAGACGTCATTTTAGAAAAGACTTTTTCACTATTCAATAAATAGATATCAATAGTAGATAGAACAGTGAAAGTTTGATTCTAGCTAGTCTATCTACTATTTCTATGAGTCATATGCAAGACGTCATTTTAGAAAAGACTTTTTCACTATTCAATAAATAGATATCAATAGTAGATAGAACAGTGAAAGTTTGATTCTAGCTAGTCTATCTACTATTTCTATGAGTCATATGCAAGACGTCATTTTAGAAAAGACTTTTTCACTATTCAATAAATAGATATCAATAGTAGATAGAACAGTGAAAGTTTGATTCTAGCTAGTCTATCTACTATTTCTATGAGTCATATGCAAGACGTCATTTTAGAAAAGACTTTTTCACTATTCAATAAATAGATATCAATAGTAGATAGAACAGTGAAAGTTTGATTCTAGCTAGTCTATCTACTATTTCTATGAGTCATATGCAAGACGTCATTTTAGAAAAGACTTTTTCACTATTCAATAAATAGATATCAATAGTAGATAGAACAGTGAAAGTTTGATTCTAGCTAGTCTATCTACTATTTCTATGAGTCATATGCAAGACGTCATTTTAGAAAAGACTTTTTCACTATTCAATAAATAGATATCAATAGTAGATAGAACAGTGAAAGTTTGATTCTAGCTAGTCTATCTACTATTTCTATGAGTCATATGCAAGACGTCATTTTAGAAAAGACTTTTTCACTATTCAATAAATAGATATCAATAGTAGATAGAACAGTGAAAGTTTGATTCTAGCTAGTCTATCTACTATTTCTATGAGTCATATGCAAGACGTCATTTTAGAAAAGACTTTTTCACTATTCAATAAATAGATATCAATAGTAGATAGAACAGTGAAAGTTTGATTCTAGCTAGTCTATCTACTATTTCTATGAGTCATATGCAAGACGTCATTTTAGAAAAGACTTTTTCACTATTCAATAAATAGATATCAATAGTAGATAGAACAGTGAAAGTTTGATTCTAGCTAGTCTATCTACTATTTCTATGAGTCATATGCAAGACGTCATTTTAGAAAAGACTTTTTCACTATTCAATAAATAGATATCAATAGTAGATAGAACAGTGAAAGTTTGATTCTAGCTAGTCTATCTACTATTTCTATGAGTCATATGCAAGACGTCATTTTAGAAAAGACTTTTTCACTATTCAATAAATAGATATCAATAGTAGATAGAACAGTGAAAGTTTGATTCTAGCTAGTCTATCTACTATTTCTATGAGTCATATGCAAGACGTCATTTTAGAAAAGACTTTTTCACTATTCAATAAATAGATATCAATAGTAGATAGAACAGTGAAAGTTTGATTCTAGCTAGTCTATCTACTATTTCTATGAGTCATATGCAAGACGTCATTTTAGAAAAGACTTTTTCACTATTCAATAAATAGATATCAATAGTAGATAGAACAGTGAAAGTTTGATTCTAGCTAGTCTATCTACTATTTCTATGAGTCATATGCAAGACGTCATTTTAGAAAAGACTTTTTCACTATTCAATAAATAGATATCAATAGTAGATAGAACAGTGAAAGTTTGATTCTAGCTAGTCTATCTACTATTTCTATGAGTCATATGCAAGACGTCATTTTAGAAAAGACTTTTTCACTATTCAATAAATAGATATCAATAGTAGATAGAACAGTGAAAGTTTGATTCTAGCTAGTCTATCTACTATTTCTATGAGTCATATGCAAGACGTCATTTTAGAAAAGACTTTTTCACTATTCAATAAATAGATATCAATAGTAGATAGAACAGTGAAAGTTTGATTCTAGCTAGTCTATCTACTATTTCTATGAGTCATATGCAAGACGTCATTTTAGAAAAGACTTTTTCACTATTCAATAAATAGATATCAATAGTAGATAGAACAGTGAAAGTTTGATTCTAGCTAGTCTATCTACTATTTCTATGAGTCATATGCAAGACGTCATTTTAGAAAAGACTTTTTCACTATTCAATAAATAGATATCAATAGTAGATAGAACAGTGAAAGTTTGATTCTAGCTAGTCTATCTACTATTTCTATGAGTCATATGCAAGACGTCATTTTAGAAAAGACTTTTTCACTATTCAATAAATAGATATCAATAGTAGATAGAACAGTGAAAGTTTGATTCTAGCTAGTCTATCTACTATTTCTATGAGTCATATGCAAGACGTCATTTTAGAAAAGACTTTTTCACTATTCAATAAATAGATATCAATAGTAGATAGAACAGTGAAAGTTTGATTCTAGCTAGTCTATCTACTATTTCTATGAGTCATATGCAAGACGTCATTTTAGAAAAGACTTTTTCACTATTCAATAAATAGATATCAATAGTAGATAGAACAGTGAAAGTTTGATTCTAGCTAGTCTATCTACTATTTCTATGAGTCATATGCAAGACGTCATTTTAGAAAAGACTTTTTCACTATTCAATAAATAGATATCAATAGTAGATAGAACAGTGAAAGTTTGATTCTAGCTAGTCTATCTACTATTTCTATGAGTCATATGCAAGACGTCATTTTAGAAAAGACTTTTTCACTATTCAATAAATAGATATCAATAGTAGATAGAACAGTGAAAGTTTGATTCTAGCTAGTCTATCTACTATTTCTATG
>NW_027067979.1:0-7572 GCF_032884065.1 Artemia franciscana
GTGTGTGTGTGTGTGTGTTTCGAGTTTTAAGTAACATACGTTTTTATATCTGCAGATCTAAGATGCCTTTACTTTTGTTTGGAAAACGTTTTTTGGGGAAAGTTGGTTTTAACTCATTTCTAAAAAAGAAGTAATTAAAGCGGAAACACTGTTAAATAAGCATACTGTTCTAATGTTATAATCAACTAAAGTTGTTTGCAAATATCAGCAAGCAAATTTTGAAATATAAACACATATCTTTCCACATATTTTGTCGGGTACAAGCTCCTTAGCTTCTTTTTACTAATAACTTTGTTTCTCTTCTTTTTTTCAGATGCCAAAAGTAGACAAGAAATCTACCATGAGTTTGAAAGAGTTTATAAGATTTTGCAAAAGTTCAAGAAGTAGTTTTATTCGCAATTTTTTTATGTATTTATTGTTTCTTCTTATCTTTTATGATTTTCAAATTGTCGGTGCAGTTTAATGTTTAGTCTTGCTTTAAATTTATTTGTACATGAAAGTTTTATGTGACAGTTCTTTGCAATTTATAAATGATCTTTGTCTCAAAACTGCTTTTATTTATTTATTTTTGCACCTAAGGGGTCTCTAAAAATGTACAATTATTGCCTTAGTATTTCCTGGTAGATAAAAATGCAGTTTATCTTCTGCTTGGTGCTCCAGAGAATTTAAATAGTTTGAGGATTAGCAAAAATAAAACAAAACATAACAAAAATAAACTAGTTCATGGTGATGAACAGAGTAAGGAGTGATGCGGCTCAATAGCAGACATTTGCTACCAAAACTCTAAAAACTGAATTTTAATACCAATAGATACAGAGAAAGATTTTGCTTATTATGCTGATTCCAAATATTTAAGTTTTATTAAGTTAAGTGTTGCCCTTCAAACACTATGAGCCTAAAAAAATTTGCTGAAAAAAAAGGGTAAACACCCCTAAAAAATTAGAGAATCTGAATGAAAATAAAACATCCGATTCATTGAATCAGAAAAGCATATTGTAGACGTTACAAGCTCCTACTTAACACTAGTATTTTTTTTATTCCAGAAGAAAGATCACGTACGTATCTTTATTTTCCCCCTCTCCAAGGGGTAATTATATCATCAGTCCTAAAATATTAGGATAGGGATCATTCTAAAGATAATAATAGTCACAGTGCTCTTTTTAAGTGACCAAAAAGATTTAAGGCATCTAGACCCCCTTCTACGCCCTTTGTCCCGAAAATCATTTGATCACGCTCCAGATCCCCTGAAGAAAGGCTCTTAAGTTTTAAAGTTTGCCAAATCTCGTACGCATTATGTTTGTTATTAGGAAGTATTCATATATTTTTCAGGGGGGGGGGGATTTTCTGCTGGGGAATTTTCCACGAGAATAATTTTTCGTGTGGAGGGAAGTTTCCAATGGGTGAACTTCTCAAGGGCAATTTTACCGTGGGGGAATTTGCCAGAATTCTGATACGAAGTTCTTTTTATATGGCTTCTTCTCTCATATCCGACTCAATTTTACACTTGCAGCGGTTCAATGCAATGTCCGGGGTAAATTTTCACTGGGATTGAATCGCATAGTAAATATTCCTTTGGGGAGGCAGATTTTTCCGTGGATGTGGAGCCAAATTTTAGGCATAACTTACAAAATGATCAGAAATTAGAATAAAAAAACACATTTTTTCAACTGAAAGTAAGGAGCAACATAAAAACTTCAAACTAACAAAATTATTACGTATGTGAGGAGAGTTGCGCCCTGCTGAACAACTGGGTCTTCTCTCTAAAGTTTGAATCCGTTGCCCTTTTTAAGAACGACTCCTGAAACGCAAAGGTTGTTTAATTAGAACATTAAGAAGCGTTTTTAAAAATACTAAAAAATTTTAAGCGTGAAGAGCTAGGTGTTGAAAAAGGAACTCTTATCATATTTTTAGCAAAATTTGTTCATTTTAAGTTATATGTTGTTCTTTATTTTCAGTTAGAAAAACTTATTTTTCAAATTGTAAACGAGCCATTCGCTATAAGATTTTCGACAAGTCCGAGATTTAGCTTGCATTGATTTGAGCCAATCAGAATTTTTTTTTATAGAATATTTCAGGTGGTAAAAAAATGTATTGAAATATGAATGACTAAAATCAGTATTAATTGAATCTTTGGTATGAGTGGCGACATCTCATTGTGAATGAGACTTACTTTTCTCAAAAGGAGAATCAGCAAGATTGTGTTGATAAAGAATATCGAAGAGCAGTTTAAGGTTTTGAAAGAACCTCTTTTAAGGAAGCGAGAAAGTGGTCTTACCATTTCCGCATGAAAAATTAGTTAGCATGATCGGCAATTCAGCAATTTGATTAGACACTTTAGCATTGTTTAAATAAACAAAGAGCAACTAAGCAATAGTTTTGCAATTAAGTCATTTTGTTTTTGCCATGTTCTCGAACGACTTTTTATTTATAAATTTCTACAGTTTTGTGTGGAAGTTTTTTTGTCCTGTAATACCTGATTGCAGGAAAAAGTTGGTTGCCTTTAGGAGGTTTTGGATTTTAAAAAAGTTTTACAGCTACTCAGCTAGAGCCAAAACACCCCCCCCCCCCCCAAAAAAAAACATTGTACCACTAGTAAATTACAGCTCTTCTGAAGGAAACATAAAAAAACAGAATAACAGCACGCGTTTGTTCCCTAATACACACTGTTTCCGAATATAATGGCTGTTAATCTGACGGATTTATGCTTCCACCCCCATCCCCCTTAATAGTGCCATTCTATTTTCTTTTGATATAAAAAGTAGAGATAAGATCGATGTAAGAAACCTTTTAACACGATAATCCCATGTTGAAAGCGAATACTATTTCCTATAGCATTGAAATACTTAACGAGATTTCCTTCTTTGTCATTGCCTTAATTGCTCCTTGGGCGGTGTACCAGTATATCTAAAGACTGTTGATTTAAGGAAACCGGATTTAAACGAAATTTAGCTTTTTCACATGTCTAATTGGTAACAGCTGAACATTGGAACATGGTTGGCTATAAGTCAGATAACAGTTTAGCATTTGAATTTTCATAATGGACAGAAAAAAAAAACAAGAACAAATAAGTGATGGGAAAACATGAGAAAACCTGTTTATTGTTTTAAAAAGTAGAGTTGTGACAAAGAGTCAAACTATAGCGTAAAGAACGTGGTGTTGAGAAGGGGACAACCCTTGTCATATACGTAATAATTTCTGTTCGTTTTAAGTTTTAATGTTGCTCCTTACTTGCAGTTAAAAAAACTTGATTCTCTTATTTAATTATCAATCATAGATTGCAAGGTCTGCTCCTTGCAAGTATTCAGTGTTTCTACTTCATGATTTTGAAAACAATTAGATACGGATATTCAGATACAGATTCAGAGATTTTTCATAATTTTATAAGAATAAAATTAGGGTACTAACCAAAGAGCTTCTACTAAGAAAAAAATATATAATCTAATTATAAATTATGGAGCAGACAATATGGTTTATGTCTGGGCTTGAAATTGCCTGCCTTTTTTCTATGTTGCCTGAAAGGCAACTTTCAAATCAATGACAAATCAATTTGGCTTTCATTTTCGGAAAGGGTACTAACCCTCTCAAATGAACTTACAAATGGTGGCTATCACTTACCCAAGTTCAGTGTTTCATTTTGACCAACTGTTGTAATTTTTGATTGGTGCAAGAAGGAGACTCTTGAACTTCACTAATGGGCCTATACCCTTTGTCTAAAAACTCAAAAAGTATTTTTGTCACCCGCCAACAAGTATAGTCAACATTGTCTCAATCACAAGTTAAGCCATAAATTGCCGTTTATCCACCCATCTGGCTAACTTTTTTGATTGACTTGACTTTATTTACATATTAAACAACAATAAAAACTATTACAGATATAAATCACTACGCTAGGGAAAAATTTGAATTTTGCTAACACGTAGCGATTAATTACATAAACATTCCTAAGGGTATCCTAAAAAAAAAGAAAAAGGAAAAAAAAACCTACATATATGTTCCTAGAAGCATCCTACACTAATTAAAATAATAATGAAAAAGACAAAAGACAATCACCATCTCTCAAACATCACAAGGGTAAAAAGCCTCATCTAAATACAACTCCCTCCATCCCAACCCGTTCAACAAGATCCTCCCTCCAGCCCTATAGCCCCCTCCAATTCAACCCCCCCCCCAAAAAAAAAAAAAAAAAACAAACAACTACTTCCCCAACAAATACCCTTTTCATATTATTTTTAACTGTTGGAGGTGTTCAGCCTCCCTAACACTCACAGGAAGTAAATTTCATACAGAAGGGCCAAGATACTTCAAAGAAAAACCAGATCTTACACTATTTTGAATATCCACAACCAATCTATCACATTTTTTGTATCCTGCTCATGAACAGAACTTCTAAAACGGGAAAACTCATTAAAAGTTTCCGGGACTAACTGACAATTAAACACAAACATTGGCGCTTGATAGTCCCTTATCTGTCGAACATTGAGTAGCCCTAGAGACTTAAAGCATACACTGGTGTCTTTAACATATTTTTAGTATTTCCCAATTGTTCTTGCTGCTTTATCTTGTAGAACTTGTAGACGCTTATTGTTAACATAAAAATTACTTCTCCAAACTAAAAATCCGTTTGATATATGGGTAGACTATTGCAAAATATAATGTTCGAAGCGTATGTTCCGGCAGAATATTCTTCAATCTTTTGAGGATACAAACTCCACATGCAATTTTGGTGGAGATGATGTCGCTATGATGATTCCACAATAGATTCGAATCAATGTGGAAGCCGAGATACCCCAGTGATTTAACTTGTAAAATAGGCTTTTCACCTAATAGAACCTTACTACTTACATCAACGGAATCACTGACTCTACAGGATGTCAGTAAAAAAATTCTTTACATTCACACACATCAAACTTAAACTTGTAAATACCTCTAATCTTCTGAAAGTAATATGAGCTTTTCTATAAATCATCCACGGATTTTGCAAATACTGTTAGCAACATGTCATCCACAAAAGAAGTAATACAGTTATCCTATAGATAAACATGCATCATATTCGAGTAAACTAGATAAAGTAAAGGGCCCAGCACAGACATTTTGCTATTTATAATGCTAGATATTGTCATATGAGTGTCTACATTAGGTAACTGCTTTACCCAATGATATACAAGGCTATTAAGCATGGACTCTTGTTCATAATTATCGAGCTTTCTTTTTTTTTGAACAGTTCTCTCGTCCAAATTTTCAATTTGAAATCTCAGACTACCTCGAGCCTGCTTAATTTTTGCAAACTTTGGATTAAACTCGAGCGTGATTGAATCATAAACCTGGCTGCAGACTTTGTCTTCGTGGTGGAAATAAATGGCCTGTTTGATCTTAAATGTTTCCTACAGCATTTCTGCTTAAACATGATGTTTAACTTCTGGGATAGTACATTTTTCCGCCATGTTTTTCTCAAGGTCATCGACACGCTCTTTCACTTCATCTATCATTTCGGTGATATCACGTTTAAGCTCCCCTACTGCTCCTTTAACTATATCCGTTACAGATACAGCACTTGGGACCTTAGATGTTATAAGGCTCGAGATTTCAGCTAATAGAGGGCAATCTGCTGATGTACCAGAGTGCCTGCAAACCGGACAGTACCACAGCATATCTCCAATGGTTGACATCTTTGTAAAGAGTTCACACTCCGGGATGGACATGTTTATGCACTCTATACACAGCCATTTTTCAGATCTATCGCGTAATGCAGTTTTAGATTCTGGCTCAAGACCTTGCTTGGAGCCTGTGCAGAAATCTAGAGACTTTTTTGGACTGAATAATTTCTGTTTGCGGTCTCGTTTAGGAGCCATGCTTGTTTGCACAGCTTTTCGGATTCACGTACTTGTCGGTCTTTTTCTTTATTTCTTATTCTGTGGCTGGCGTAAAAAAGATCGCAGCGTGAGTGAAAACACAGCGCGTATGAAAAGGCAGCCCGAATGAACATGCAGGGTGACTGAAAACGCAGCAGAAAATTAAAAATTAATCGCCGTCTGAAAATTAACTGAATTGGACCTGTAGGAAGTGCAGATATCCAAATCACCTATCCCCAGCAGTTTAATGAAGAATATCCGACCGGTATCAATTCGGCCCTTCGTGTTTGTTGTTGATCGCTTCTGCACAGGTTTCTCCAAATGAAGAAGATGAACGACTCAGTTTACGTAATCTGTGGCTTTTCGGCAAGAAACAAACACTTCGTAACTGGAGACCGGCAACAGTGTATGACTAAAACGGTCAAGAACAGGAAGATGAACAAGATATGTGAAATTGAATATGTAAAGTCCAACGCTGTGGTAGGTCCCTTAAATTAACACTTAGGGTATCACAAGATAAGGAATATTGCAAATAATAAGGAAAAACAGTTTTGTCTTACAGTTTGTTATATAGGCTATTTATCCAGGGTTCAAATTTATGCAGCCACCTGGGTTTGTTATTAACCCAGTTATTAATTGCAAGCATCAATAAGAGGGTAAAAAGTAGCATGTGGTGGAATAGAAAGTGTCAAGAGTCTAAAAAGGAATATAAGAAACAAATTAGAATATATTTGGCTGCCACTACTTTACCTAACCTGATTCAAATGAAAAAATTGTAGCCTATGCAAAATTTAAAAATCAGTTTCAGCTGCAAAAAAATAAAAGTATCAGAGAATTTATAGAGTACCTTGATTTCAAAACTCCAGCAAAAACGTCTGTTCCTTTGTAAGATACATGATGAACAAGCCCTCTCCAAAATGTAATAACCCACCTATGATTTACTACAACATTCCTCTTCTCACTGAAACACAAAGAGCTGAAGCTAGCTTATAGTTCTTCAGCTAAACTATGGGTAAAATGGATCAAAACATGACTAGAATCATTTGCCAAAGATCAACAGACTCTCCAGAAGAGAACTACATAAGCCATTCCCATTAGCAAAAATACAACAAGTGATGTTCTAGTTAATTGACTTCTTGCTATCTTGGAAAAGGTTTAGGTTAGGAAAATGAAACTTTCAAGGATGGGTCTACTGGCTAAAATATATCCTAGGAAGTTATTTTAAAGAGTAAAATTCTAGTCCATTGACTTCTTGCTATCTTGGAAAGTTGTTGGGTTAGAGAATTGAAACTTTCAGGGATGTGTCTACAGGCTAAAGTATATCCCAGGAAGTTATTTTGAGACCCCTAACTATACCCCTTCCCCCATCCTCTATATAACACAGTTTTTTGTGCATTACAGCTTATATTTTGGTCAAATTTGATCCTATATTACTATTTAAAGTGTAAATCCTTGCTTACCCTAGAAAAATTCCACTTTTCAATGTTTTTTAAGCTACTATATTCCATAATTAGTTCACCACCATTGAAAAACAATTATTATCTTTTATGGTATAGTTCTTTACCTTAATTTTCAGTTATTAGTTGCTTTTTCTCTGCTTTTAGTTCTGAAAATGCAATTCCAGTTATTTGAGGTAGAATTTTGAGCCATAGCCTATCAATATTTTTTTCAAAATTTAGGAAATGTATTTGCATATCTTTAAAACCTTATAAAATAGGATTGA